>NC_056728.1:1469624814-1469647314 GCF_019279795.1 Protopterus annectens | reverse complement strand
AGTCCTACCCTTCACTTTACCTCACTGAAGACTAGAGTAATGCTGACAATGCACTGATTATATTTTGATCAATATGCTTATTAGCAAATATGACAAGAGGCTGCAGCTATAGAAACCTTGTGTTATATTGTTTAGGAAATTTTCTTGGCCTACATGGCAAACGTAGACTTCAACTACAGAGACCATTCAATCTTTTACAAAATTGTTTAAAAACTGACAAATTAGTTGTATGAAATGTGATCTGTGAGCTACTAGTTATAGATGACAGAGCAAGAATTGAATGAGGCATGTTTATACATTAGCAAAGGATTGTAGTGGACAGTAGAAAAATGTATTTCAAACTGTACCTAAAAGATATTTCAGAGGGATAAGCTTAGCATTTATCAGAAAAGCTGTTTAGTAGTTTAATCTTAAACTATTGAATGTGAGTCAGTCAAAAGAAAAAATACTGCTCCTTCAGAGACTCTTAAAAGTAGGCATTGATTTGCTAATGGAAGGTGAAGCAACTCTGAGTGCTAAGGAGGCACAAGTGTGGTCTGCTTTAGAGGAAAGGGAATGAGCTGCTGATGCTGAATCAGCTGTCTAGACCAACTTGATCAACTTCTGCCTCACTTGTGCCCTCTAGAACAAGGCTTGGAATTGCACCTCTGAAAAGCAGAAGTAGGGGATCTTGAGCTAAGCCAAGTAATGGTTGCACTGAAGATGTGTTTGAATGAAGGCACCCCCGCCCCCAGTCTAGCTTGTTATAGCAAGTGCTGCTCACATTTGTTGCCCATCCAGGGGGGACATAGTACATGCATAACAGGGCTTCTTGGAAGGTGAGACTATGTGGGCATAAACAATAGATGAGAAAATCAGATCAATAAAATTATGTCTTGCCTGGGTTCAGTGGGCTATTTTCCATGATGCATAAGTAGTGTTCTGGGGTGCATTTATTGTATGTTTTTTTACTTTATCTCAGATAAGTAAACTTAACCATTGGGCCCCTGTTTAGTCACACCCTTATTACATATTAGAAATAGCATACAAATACTGCTCATAAATAAATAAAAATGCAGAAGGACGACCAATGATAGGCAAATCGCAGCAGAAGCTATATTAAAATGTAGTATTTAATACTGCTCAGAAATAATATGTGTATATTTAGTTATTACATTATTTAGTGTAATATAACACAACTCCTAGCCAAATCCTCAATGCCCATATCAATGTCAGGATACTATACAGATCTCTGGTCAAGAGACTTCATTATAACTGCTCCCAAGTGACTTTCATGTAAGGAATCTAATGCCTTCAAATATAGTTTTTCAAGAATTGAAGTTTTACAGTCATACAAATCCTGTGATATATTTATAGTTACATTTCTTTTGTAAGAAATTAATTACATTTATGCCCTTCCTTCACAAATGGATAATTTATTTATTTATTTAGTTAGTTTCTTAGTAGTTTACATTTGTTTACCAGGATAGTCAGACTGTGCTAGCAATAGTAAAGCCTCTGAGGAGGCCCAGTTAGAAAATCTCCATGCATCAATATGAAAAAGAGAAAGTACTCAAAATATACAAAAAATTCATTATAGATGGTTCTAGATAATTTCTGTTTGCCCTTTGTGTATCTTCTGTGCTCAAAGTTAGTTGTGTAAAGAGGCACAGGGTATATCAACTGGTCTGCCATCAATTATTTTTCTCTATTGTACACTTAAGTTTTTTAGCATTGACATATTTTTGTTTCATTACGCAAAATGTGACCCTGTAGTAACAAATCAACACGGACATCCTTCCGAGGCTAAATTATTTTTAGTGCATAGAGTGTCATAATTACACTCCCATACTAGGAAAAGATTAGCTTGTTAGGCTTCTTTAGCATGAGCCCCAATCATAAAATCATTTAAGAAATGTCTGTAATTGTTGCATCCCACCCCAAAACACTGTTGCTATCTGGTCTCACAGTACAGGCTACCAAAGGACACCACTGGCAGGTGAAGAACTACCGCAGAACGTAAAACAGTTTCATTCTGCCTGCTGTCCTTGTCTCTCAGTTATCATCTATCTCATATTTTTATTCTGTCCCTCCTATTGTTTTTATTTTCTGGTAAATCACTGAAGATTCACAATCAGTCAAAGCTACTAAAACTAGAGTTTCATAGATCTTATTGTTCTAAAAATGGCATATTGATAAAAAAACTGTTGGTTTATTAACTCCCCTAAGTGAATTAAAGAAATATTTAAAAACTGACCATCATTTTTGTCCTCTGTCCATATATGACAGTGCTCAATAAGTGCTTTACACTTTGTTTTTCTCTGTAACTGGTGGTACATAGAGCACATAAAGCTTCATGTGCTACAAAGAATTATGATTACCCTTGAGGTGAATTTCCTGGCATCCATGCTACAAACACATAATAATCTGGTAATGATCAGAGACCCAATCCTAATCTTCTGTATTAATGGCTGGTAGGTACCATAAACTTCCTTCACTTTAAGTGCACTTGGAAATTCTACAATGCTCAGATCAAGCTAATAACCCTGATGTACTCTCATGAAAGAGAGCTGTAGCACTTTTGTATAAGTGAAGCACCATTGAGATTGCTTATAATGATTCATGGCAGCAGATTGTCACTTCCAGATATGACTTCAGCTACACAGTGTGTTGAAGCCTGTGTTATCACTTCTAGATTAGACTTTAGATTCATGTTGTTCTGAAACACCACAACCTGCAGAAAGACCTTCACATTCTCCCATCTGCATGCTCTGTTATTCCTAATTAGATGCCCATTGTAAGATTCAAGTACTTTTCTTCATTCTCTACCATCAATAGCATGAGAGAGTGATAACATGGGCATTCCTTAGTGATCACAGCCCACTGTTTCTTACAAACCATCAAGTGTGGAAAGCACTTTATGAATTTGTTTACTATTTAGACAACTCTGTGGTACAGAATAAAACCCTTCCACAACTCAGATGACACAAAAAAGCTAAGGTGACTGTAAGAGTTGACAATGGAGGATCGGAGTGAAATGGCTCACCCATCTAGAGGGAAGGAAGCTGGCTGTGGCTCACTGCTTGGATGACACCTAGCGGGAGCAGAAAGTATTGCACCTATAGACCATGACCTGTGAACATGTGCTGCCTGCATACATGAACACAATCCGAGAGGTCATGTAGAGACATGCTTCCTGTGGCTGACAACAAAGAAGCAAGAACTCAAGAAACAACCATAGTGGAGGAAAGATATTCCAAATGAGTATTGCAGGTCACCCTACTGAACTAATAAGCTGGTCCACTGCCCAACTTCCTGACTCTCTCTTTATAAAAGGGGAAGGAATGGGTTAATAAGACAACTATGGTAGGAATAATATTGTAGGATTCCTGCCTATCCTGGGGATGGCCAGTTTTTTTCACCCCCCCCCCTCCATGGAATGAATGAGGTAATTGAGTAAAGATAATGAAGCGACTACACAGGGCTAGCAACATAATACATAAATAAGCTTCCGATTTTAGTCCAGTGTCATACATGGCTTAATTGTCAGGCCTTCCACTGAAGAATTCTTCATTCTATCTGCATGCATGTGACGTTTTCATATTTATTTCTGAAAATCTCTCCCCCAGCCAGGATTTTGAACATGTCCTCTGTTTTAGACAGGGAAAGTTGTTTTGTCTTTAGAAATGGGTTACAAGTGACTTCTGAATCTCAGCATATATGAGCATAATGCCAATTGTTTCTTCTCATCAGTACTGTTACTATGAGTTTGACTCTTCTTTCTTCTGCACTATAGACTTTCTATCAGAAGTGCATGACTTGGCAAAACAAGTACTGAAAATATAAAAATTCAAGTGTGATTCAACACAAGCAAAAGCATTTTTAAGTCGCTGTTACATGCTTGAAGTGTTTTGTAGGGACAAGCTCTCTGAACCCCAAAAGTGAGGGCTACAACCCCATACTCCCACTGCTTTTTACACTAGTTCTGAATTTGCTATACCTCAGATAAAGACCACTGCAAGATGTAGCATTTTTGGAGTTAGTAAATAATTCCCTGTAATCACATTTAAATTCTTGTATTTCCAAGGATCATGGTTACTTTCCTCAAAACATAACAGCACATTCTGGCATTCCAAAGTTACTTTTTGTCTTGGGTAATATGGCATAAGGTATGGATCAAATTTCAGGAATTGCAAGCTTCCATTTTGTTCTAGTTCAGTTCTTGAATTAATTGTTTTTTAGTTTCTCCACTGATTTAATGAAAACATATTCAGCATAAAATATTTTTTTCTGTGTTGGGACTTCATTCTGCCTTTTGCTAAATTTTTTAGTTGTTTTAAAGGAGCACTCTAACTGAAGTCATGTGTTTATCTAATTTTGTGGCACGTCATTTCTTCTTGGACATACATGCAATTACATTTTTCATTTCACTTTACACATCACATGCACAGTGAAGAGATCAGACAGGAGTCCCCGTGGACTATGATGTTTGCAGATGACATTGTGATCTGTAGTGAGAGTAGGGAACAGGTGTAGGAGACCTTGGAGAGGTGGAGATATGCTCTAGGGAGAAGAGGAATGAAGGTCAGCAGGAGTAAGACAGAATATATGTGTGTGAATGAGAGGAAGGATAGAGGAATGGTGAGGATGCAGAGAGTAGAGGTGGTGAAGGTGGATGAGTTTAAATACTTGGGATCAGCAGTTCAGAGTAATGGTGAGTGTGGAAGAGAGGTGATGAAGAGAGTACAGGCAGGATGGAGTGAATGGAGAAGAGTGTCAGGCATGATTTGTGACAGACGAGTACCAGTAAGAGGTAAAGGGAAGGTCTACAAGAGGGTAGTGAGACCAGCAATGTTTTATGGGTTGGAGACAGTGGCATTGACAAAAAGGCAGGAGTCAGAGCTGGACGTGGCAGAGTTAATATGTTAAGATTTGCACTGAGTGTGACGAGGGTGGACAGGATTAGGGATAAGTATATTAGAGGGTCAGCCCAGGTTGGAAGGTTTGGAGACAGTCAAAGGAAAAATATACTTTAAAAATGATCAATACATGGTAGGTTCAGATTAAGGCACTTTAATCTTGCAGCAAGGAGACAAAAACGTGCTAATACAAAGTTTGTCTGACTAGAATCAGGAAATGCAAGCATTTTTATACATTTTCTAATAGGACATTGCCTACCAAACTGACGTAGTGAATCACAAGTTTTATCATCATCATTTCATAGTGATTGTTTTTACAATATTCCGCTTGTACTATCAATTTTTGTGAGAAACTTCCTAAGAAAAACAACGTGGCCTTGGCTACCACTGGTTAGACATATGCAATGTTACCATTCGAGGTACTATGGCTAATTTGAGCACAAAGCAAGTATAGATTGCAGTTCATTTCTTCAACAGTCCTTTTGTCTGTTTTATCTCTTTCTTCTGCAGCTGTGCATGTTCTCATACTTCAAACAGAGCTAATTGTTCAAAATCATTCCATTATAGAATATGACATTGTTCATTCATTACTTACTGACCTAGCAGATAATCACCTGCTTCTCAAGTACATTTCCAAAATGCATAAACATGAATTTTGCTGTGCTAGCAGTTACTAGGTCACAGGGCATCTTGCAAGTTTCAGAAAGCACACTGCAGTTTCAAAAGCATCTTTTAGTCTCATATAAAACTAATCTGTATATAAAATAGTGCATATAAAATAGAATGAAAAACGTGTTAACTCATTTGGTTTCTAATTTGCATTAAGCACATACAGTAATACATATTTTTCTGACATTTCCCCCCGATAATACTTTTTAATTCTATTTTCAAAAGAATAAACAGTTTGCTTCTTCTCCTAACCTCTTCCATTCAGGATTTGCAGTTAAGAGAGTCATTCAGTTTAAACTTATGAAAGTGTTTCACTTTTCAACAACTCTTCAATTTCAGTACTCTGATACAAAGTTTCAGAAACTGACATGTCTATAAAATCTTTGATTAACTTTTTCATGCAGGGAATACCACAACAAATGCATGCTCCTAATAGGAGTAATCCTACACAAATGGCAATCAGGATGTTCATTAGGATGGAACCCCACCCCCCCAAACAGATTCTGGAAAAAGTCCATCAGAGGGTTTGGGCCTGGTTTGGTCATGGTCGACACTTGCTGGATCACCTCAAGATGGTCGTTTATTTCATGTTGGTTGTCAGGAATATACGAACAGCATTCTTCTTTGATTAAAGCACACGTACCACCTCTCGCTGCTAGGGTGAAGTTGAGAGCCATGCGGTTCTGAAGCACCACAGTTCTCATAGCATTCAGTTCATCAGTCACTAATTTGAGAGCAGAAAAAGTTGCATTGCTCATAACTTCGAGAAGTTTAAACAGTTTTCTTAGCTCCCAAATCGATTTCACTGCGCCACATGCAGGGGCTATGCCTGCCCATGATATAATGGTGTCACTCAAGTCCATGTGTGTCAGTTTATCTTTGTTTTTTACGGAGTTATGGTTTCTCCACCCTTCTTCTATTCGTCCTACTGGATTCCCGGGTCTCTTAATTGGACTTCTAGGTTTACTGCTGACCTCTCTGATGTTTCGAATTTTTCCCTGAGGCAAAGCTGCAGTGTGTCGTATGGCCGGAACCAGGTAACCCAAAAAACAACTGCCGGACCAATTCTCAGGTAGCCATTTATATGCTTTTTTCCCACAAACAAAATAGCAATTCTTTACTTTAGTATTGATATAAGTTTGCCCTGCATGAAACATTTTCTTATCAATAATAGAAATCTGCTTTAAAAGAACAGGATTATGTTGTATCTCATCAACATTTCTATGCATTTTCCAAAATATGCATCATAATTTGTATCACAAATAGTTTTAGTCTTACTGGCTTTAATATAACATTTATAAGAAACAGACACATTGCAATTGCTCCAACCCACCTGAATAGTGTCATTCTTGTAAAAACATACAATCCCTTTTTGTGTAACAGGTAGGTACAATGCTATTTTGTCTTGTGATTTCACAGGTGAAGTATCAAAAATCAAGTTTTCCCAGGTCTCATTGACCCCTAGGCGGACAGCAGTCATCAATAATCCCCCGTATGCTGTTGGTATAGCTGTGCAAATCCAGCAGTTCGAAACATTAAAAGTCTCAGCATATGCATATTTAATTGCTTGGTAGGTGTTAAAGTTTGGATGCCAGTCTATGAGTAATGCATCACGTTTGATCAGTTCAACTCTTGTGGCTGGGAAAAGGAAAGGCCACAGCAAAAAGATCGATGTTATTAGTATAGCTATCAGAATAATCATGCAAATTTTCTGAGGTTGTTCTGCATCTCTGTTTACTCTATACCTGGTCATTTTGTTCTCGTTGTACAACAGTAACAAGGTTTTTGTCCAGTTCAAAGTTCTTAACCAGTTTACAGTGTGTCAGATGAATCCAGAACGCTCGCACTGCGATCTTGACTGCAGTGGGTGTTGATAGCAGCACCTGGTATGGTCCTTCCCACTTCGGAGAACTCCAGTTCTTTTTCTTCACAACCTTCACCCAGACCCACATGCCTGGGGCTATTGCTGCTTCCAATGGTCTGGTTTGTTCTTTATCTGAAACAGAATTTAACTGCAAAAGTTTGTTATTCAAAAATCGCCTCATATACCCTGCAAGTGAACTGTCAGCCTCCTGCTCTGCAGGCATGAGAGGTTTCCACTGAGGTGTATAATATGCCCTCCCAAACAGAATTTCAAAAGGGTGATTATTGGCATAATGGTTAAGGTGTTTGCCTTAGAGACACAAGTGGCAGGGTTTGATTCTCACATGAGGTAATTAGCTAGGCTTAAAATGGCCCACAAGGGCAATTAGCCTAGTACTACTTTATGAACCTATGAAGTTAACCCTTTTGCATTTGGAACAGTTCTCATGCTCAACAGTGCCAGAGGTAGACAGTGCACCCAGGTTTTTTGTGCTTCACTAATCAATTTCCTAAGCTTGTTTTTCAAAACCCCATTGTGCCTCTCTACTAGTCCTGCAGATTGGGGGTGGTATGCACAATGATTTTTCAGAGAAATCCCAAAATAACGGCTAAGTTGTTGTATAGTTTGGTTTACAAAGTGTGTGCCATTGTCACTATAAATCTTTTCCGTTATGCCAAATCTAGGAATAATTTATTTAACGAGGACTTTTGCAACAGCAGCTGCATCTGGATTTTTTGTTGGAAAAGCTTCCACCCATTTGGAAAACATATCTATAATGACAAGGCAGTACTTCTTATTTTCACATTTGTTCTGCTCTATAAAATCCATACAAATAGTATGGAATGGATACGGTGGTGTAGGGAAACTCCCTTGCTTAGGTTTTAATGCCCCTTGTGCATGATGCTTGTTACAAATATGGCATGCTGCACAAACATTTTTTGTGTAGTTTGTAAATCCATACGTCGTAAACACTCGATTCACTAACTGTACCATCCCCTCTGTTGAGACATGGCACTGCCCATGGCTCAACAAAGCTGCATATCTAAACAAGTTAGATGGCTAAATCGGTTTCTTCTCTTTGGAGATGTACAGTCCTTTCTCAAGAATTGCTCCTCGTTTTATCCACTTTTGTTTTTCTACATTTGTAGTAAGTGTCTGCATTGTTTTTAACATTTCGAAGTCTAAAATCTCAGATGGTTGTAATTCCTCACTTAAAAGAAATATTTCTGAAGCTGAAGCTGCTTGTTTTGCATCTGTATCAGCCCTCGCATTACCTTTTGAAATCCTATCCTGTTGCTTGGTATGAGCTATGCATTTGCAAATAGCTACTTTCTGAGGTGACTGAATAGAGTCTAACAAGTCTAAAATAAATTGCGCATGATTAATTGGTTTACCAGTAGATGTTATCCTTCCTCTAGTCTAACAAGTCTAAAATAAATTGCGCATGATTAATTGGTTTACCAGTCGATGTTATCCTTCCTCTATTTTTCCACTGCTGCGCATAAACATGTACAGTAGAAAAAGCATACTGGCTGTCAGTAAAAATATTCACTTGTTTACCTTTTGCCAAGGTACATGCCCTTGTCAGAGCAATCAGTTCCGCTGCTTGTGCAGTTAAGTTGTGCGGTAAAGACTTTGCTTCTAAAATCTTAGTATCAGAAATTACTCCATACCCCACTAGATTTTGTCCTGTAGGACCCCTCCTGCACAAGCCGTCCACATAGTATGTCACCTCGGCATCATCCAAGGGAACATCTGTAAGATCTTTTCTAGGTAATGTCTTTTGCTCAATCTCCTGCAGACAGCAGTGTGGTTTACCATCTGCAGGGGTTGGGAGCAAGGTTGACGGATTCAAAGTTGTACATCGTTCAATTGTCATATGAGGTTGGCTCAACAGTATAGTCATACAGGAAAGATGTCTAGCAGGAGAAGGATATGCTACTTTTTCTTACAGTAAAATAATCGCGACTGCATGAGGCACTCTCAGTGTGAGAGGGTGGAACAATACTACTGAGGTTGAAGCCTGCACTGCCATTGCAGCTGCGACTACTGCTTGTACACAGTGGGGCAGGGATCGCGCCACTGGGTCCAACTGTGTTGAATAGTAAGCTATGGAGCGTTGTTTGTCCCCATGCTGTTGTGTTAACACTGATGTCATATAACCTTGCTTACAATCTACAGTTTGGAAAAATCATTTATGATAGTTTGGTAATCCTAAAACTAATGAAGAAGCTATCAGTTGTTTCAATTTGCAGAAAGCTGATTCTGCTTCAGGTGTCCACTGTAATAAATCTTGTGCTGCCATAGGCTTTTTGAATATCAAGTTGGTCAGTGGAGCAGATTCCAAGGCATAGTTTGGAATCCAACTCCGACAAAAATTAGTAGTACCTAGGAAGGACATCATTTCCTTCTTGGTAGTTGGTTTAGGTGCTTGTAATATTGCTGTTTTTCTGTCTTCATCTAATATTCTGCCTTCTTTGGATATTACATATCCCAGGTATTTGACCTGTTTTTTCTAAAGTTGAAGTTTGTTTTTGTTTACCTTGTGTCCTTGAGTGGCTAAAAATTGTAGTAATGCTATGGTATCTTCTCTGCATTCTTGCTGGGTGGGGGCTGCCAGCAGAATGTTGTCTACATAAAGCAAAATCTGACTACCTTTCAGTGGGATAAATCCCGCCAGGTTACTTGCCATTTCCTGTGTGAATATTGTTGGACTTTCACAATATCCCTGTGGTAGTCGCGTATATGTATACATTTTCCCCTGAAATGTAAATGCAAACCAATCTTGGCTGTCAGGGTGTATCGGTATTGAGAAAAATGCATTGCTGATATCTACCACAGAAAAATACTTTTGTTGAGGTTTCAAATCATTTAATAAAGTGTGTGGATCTGGCACCATAGGTGCCCTGGGTATAACTGCATCATTCACAGCTTGTAAATCTTGGACCATACACCATTCTCCATTTGCTTTCCTAACAGGAAATAAGGGTGTATTACATGGTGAATCGGGAGATTCTATCAAGACTCCTTCCTTAAGTAAGGCTACTATTATAGGTTTGATTCCAATTTCTGCAAACTTTCTCAAGGGATACTGTCTCTTTTGAGGTCTAAATGCTGACTTTGGTGTGATAGTGACTGGTCCTGCTGTACGAATAAGTCCTACATCTGATTTCCCTGTTGACCCGAGAGTCTCTGGTATGTCTCGTAGGGCTTTTTCCTCTTCCTCTAATAAGAGTGCTACTCAGCTGTCCACACTTGCCTGTGAGTGTACAGCTGGGTGTGTCTGCGTTATTCAATTTAGTTTCTGCTTTTGTAGTCCCTGTTCGGAAAGTTCTAACTCTGTCTGCTTTTCCCACCTTGTGACTTTTTCTCCTAGGTCTGCCCATTTCACATTTCTATCTTTAGTTAAACTCACATGTGGTAATCAATTAGATTTGTAGAGTGCTAGGAATTCCTGGGGCAATGAACAGCTCACTACACTGTTTCCTTCTGTGTCCCAGTACAAATTTCGTAATACTAATCTGTTAGCATGGTTTTTAAACAGTTCTTGCTCATATTCTTTATCAGGTCCTGGCTTGCTACAGTAATATAGAGTGCAATGCAACAAATGCTGTTTATCAGTGTCAAGGGAGGGGGATTTACTGATGGCTACATTCATCAGTTCTTCGGTTACTGCCCCTGGACCAGTAGTAACTAAGTCCTGGCTGTACCAATAAAATGTTTCACCCTCCAGTCGCACCACAAAAGTATCCATTTGTCGCTGTGCTTCCATACCCTGCATAGTTGGAACTACGGCTATGCCAAATATCTGCATTAGGTCTCTGCCCAAGAGATTCACTGGGCATTTTGCAGAAACAACAATTTTGCTTTTCTGGGTCATCCCTGACACTGGGTCAGTTATCGCTATGTTGTGGGAGAGTGGCTCCTGATACAGCTGTCCATTAGCTGCTTTCACTAATATGTAGTCAAGTGATTCTGAATTTTCTGGTAGTTTGGAAGGATGTATCAGGGTCTGTGAAGCCCCTGAGTCACACAGGAATCTAACTTCCCTCCCCTCTACCAGAAGTGTAACTTCCGGTTTTGTGTCTGCTAAGTAGAGCTCTAGGCTCAATAATGCTAAGTCCAAAATTTCATTTTCTTCATTATCTGTGATTTCATGTACATCCTCTATTTCTTCTGTCACATCCTCTACCCCTTCTATCACATTTGCACTTGTCTTTTCTTGTTTACTCCTTTTCAGTGATTCTTGACTACCATATAGTCAGTCCTCACCCTCCTTGTCTTCTGTGATTACCTTTTTATTTTGCCTGCAATCCCTTGCTAAATGTCCCTTTTTCCTGCATTTGAAACATTCACCCCTTTTCTTTCTTTCTTCAAAGTCCTCTGATCATTTATCAGATTGTTTGTTTCCCTGGGCATTTTTCTTACCCTTCTTCCCAGTTTGTACTACAAAGATTTCTGATCCGTCTTCTACTGCAAATACTTGAGTTTTCTTTTTCTTTTTGCTATTAAAATGTCTTTCGGCATGTATTGCATATTCAAGTAATGACTGTAATCTACTTGTATGATAATCTACCATGTGCTTTGTAATATAGCTGCTAATGGGTGCAATACTGCCTTTCAAAAATGCATTCTTTAGCTGTTGCTCATATGGGGAATCATGTGTTTGGTCTTCAGGTACCTGCATTCCACAATGGTTATTAAAAACATTCTAATAATCTGGCATAATATCTATCAACAGTTTCACCTTCTTGTTGTATGCATTAATTAATGCAAGTCCAATCAGCCCTTGGCTTCCATTTCTCAGAGATTTGGTCCATTAGACCTTTCACTCTGTTATCCAGTTCTGCGTTGCTATGTGGGAGTGGTCTAAGCTCTGCGTTACGGGGATTCCAGTTGCCACTAATCATGTGCCAATCTGGACCTACGATTTGTCCGACTACTTTCTCTACTTCCTCTCCATTCAAATGGTAACTTAACCTCATACCCTGTAAGTCTTCTAAGAATTTTCTAAAATTAACTTTCGGATGGGGAATTCCCTCTGTGGCTTTCCGGATGTCTTCCAGTGTCCACGGTCTATATACTAGAAGAGTAGGGTCCTGTTCTGCCTGTCCTGCTTATGGATTTGGTACTTCTATGAGTGGACATATCTCTTCTTCACTCATAGCTTGTGAATTTTTATTCATTTCATACAATTCAATATCCCCTCTTAAATTGTGTGTTCAAGACCTAGTCTCGATAGGATCTCTGACAAACGGTTTTAGTTTTGCAGGAACAGCTGGGTATAGCGAAGGTGGATCAACTTGTCCACTCGCTTCATATTCTGGTAAGGGAAGCGGAGGGGGTGGAGGGGCTGTTGCTATTACCAAGTTATTGTCTTCTTTATCTATAAACATTGCTTTTGAATTTTTAATCTTTTGTTCCCTGCGGTTTGCTTCCTCAAGCCACCTGTGTGCCTGAGGGACTCCTAATTGTCATTGCTTTTTTAGCTGACCTTTCGCTTCTGTTTTAAGTTGTCTAACAAGTTTAATAAGTGAAGGTTTGTCTAAATTACCATAACATTTTTATTTATTAACCCATTTTGTATAATACCTAACATTATCGGCACGCTGTAATTGCATATATTTCGCGTCTTCGGTTAAGGGCGGATCTCGGGAACTTTTTGTGCACTGATTTCCCATGTTGCCTTAGCTAAGTTAGAAATTGTTACGTAACCCTTTTTATCACGTGGTACCATGACTTATACCTTCTTTCACAGTTTATCTAGAATAACTGCCTACCTATTCTGTTTCCCTGATCTATGACAAGACAGCAATCTTTTTTGTCCCTAATCTGCACTTGCAAATCTCCCTGACAAAAACAATAATACTGTAACAAGTCCCTGATCTAAAACAGAAAAAAAAGGTAATTCCTCCTTACCTGAGCCTCCATGTGTGATCCCACCGGAACGTTGGCTCATCCTCCAATCGCAGATCAGAAACAGTTGATGGCCTCTTTTAAACGACAATTCAGTCGGAGGTCTTTCAAAGCAGAAGAACCGATGTGGCCTCTTCTCCGTACGGGTTCATGCCACCGGGCCCAATTCTGACCTGAGCTAGAGTGAGAGATATGTTTCCGGTCCGAATGACCAATCTGTCAAAGGAAAAATATACTTTAAAAATGATCAATACACGGTAGGTTCAGGTTAAGGCACTTTAATCTTGCAGCAAGGAGACAAAAACGTGCTAATACAGAGTTTGTCTGACTAGAATCAGGAAATGCAAGCATTTTTATACATTTTCTAATAAGACATTGCCTACCAAGCTGACGTAGTGAATCACAAGTTTTATCATCATCATTTCGTAGTGATTGTTTTTACAATATTCTGCTTGTACTATCAATTTTTGTGAGAAACTTCCTAAGAAAAACAATGTGGCCTTGGCTACCACTGGTTAGACATATGCAATGTTACCATTCAAGGTACTATGGCTAATTTGAGCACAAAGCAAGTATAGATTGCAGTTAATTTCTTCAACAGTCCTTTGTCTGTTTTATCGCTTTCTTCTGCAGCTGTGCATGTTCTCATACTTCGAACAGAGCTAATTGTTCAAAATCATTACATTATAGAATATGACATTGTTCATTCATTACTTCCTGACATAGCAGATAATCACCTGCTTCTCAAGTACATTTCCAAAATGCATAATCATGAATTTTGCTGTGCTAGCAGTTATTAGGTCAGAGGGCATCTTGCAAGTTTCAGAAAGCACACTGCAGTTTCAAAAGCATCTTTTAGTCTCATATTAACTAAGCTGTATATAAAATAGTGCATATAAAATAGAATGAAAAACATGTTAACTCATTTGGTTTCTAATTAGCATTAAGCACATACAGTAATACATATTTTTCTGACAGAGACAAAGCCAGAGAGGGAAGATTACATTGGTTTGGACATGTGCTGTGGAGGCATGCAGTGTATATTGGGAAAAAGATGCTAAGGATGAAGCTGCCAGATAACAGGAAAAGAGGAAGGCCTAAGATAAGGTTCATGGATGTGGTGAGAGATGACATGCAAGTGGTTGGTATGACACAGCAAGATGCAGAGGACAGGAAGAAATAGAAACAGATAATCCGCTGTGCCGAACGCTAATGGGAGCAGCCGAAAGAAGAATAAGATGAACAGTTACTTTACCAATTGTTATCAACGTTTCAACAGTGTAAGTATTTAATATTACTGTTTATGAATCTAATAGCATAAAGGATGGTAACTTCTCATGATCTTGTACAGAAATCTTAAATAAATATGTTCCTACCATGAACTCATTTGGAAGTTAACATCTTTCCTGAACATTTTTTTTATTATTAAAAAGCTGGCCATTCAACCTTTAGAGAAAGTTTCTGATTTTTTTTGTTCACTCCCATATCACATCATGTCCCCTTCCTATGAATGCACATAACTTACATTAAATTCCATTTTGAGGGCTGGAGAAAAAATAATACTTGACAATAACCCTCGTGTTTAAGCTGAATTTTAAGCTAAAGTAGTGTTTTTCAATTTTATCAATATAATAGTAGACAGACAGGATAATTATATTTCCATTGTCATCTTGGTTTATAGTGTGTAACACATCATAGTGTTTATTTCTACATCATCATCATCATCATCATCTCCTTTTGCCTTATCCCAGTTAGGGGTTGCCACAGCGGAATAATGGTCTCCAGAACGATTGGCAGTGAAGTTTTACAGTGCCAAGTTTCAGCCCAGTGCCCAACCTTCCACAGAAAGCAGACAGATGCAGACACTCACACCTAGGGTCTACCTCCATTTTATTTAGTTATGATTCATTTCCTGTCTATGCCATTTTGAATGATCACTCTTGCTCATGCTTACTGTTCTGAACCCTGCATCTGCCGTCCACTTTGTTTTGCGATCTTTCCATATACACATTCCTTCGGTATGTCCCTCATAAAGTTTCTTTTACAATCTTTGTTGTTTAGACCAGAACATATAAGCCTCATGTGATGGACTGCAATACCTAAAACATTGTGGTTTCTTAATAGCAGTGGACAATATATGTACAGTGGCACAGCAGATAGCAGTGTCACCTAACAGCAAGAAGTTCCCCACTTCAATTCATAGCGGGGGTTCCTTCTGTGTGGATTCTGCATGTCCTTCTTGCATTTGTATAGGTTTCCTGTGGGTGATATGGTTTCCTCCCACATTCCAAGGACATGCAGTAGGTAGACTGGACACAAAAAATTGGCCACAGGTGTGAAAGTGCATGCAGTGTGTGTTGTATAGAAGAACAGCCATATCAGGGCTTGCCACCTGCAGTGTAAAACTTGAGTCTAGATGATTGTCATTCTTCAAGTGACACCCTGACCCCATATGCAAAAATGGGAAATGGGGTTTTGAATGGATGGATTTAGCTTACAGCCAAAGTGTCATCACTTTGAATCTTGGGTAGAATGCATGTCATTATACTTATGGTTGCCATGTTGTAGCAGCACAAAGCATGTATTACAACTGAGCATTTGCTCAGAAAAATATTTTATATGTTATATAAGGCTGGAGAGCCACTGTGTACGTGTGCACTCTGTTATTATACCTCAGATGGATAAGTATATCTTCTTCTTGTGCTTTCAAAAATAGAGTCAGATAATCATTTCTCAAACTTGCTCTACAAAGTCTTTTCATGTGGTACAAAAGATGTCTGTTACTGTGCTTATTAAATGTGCTTAATAACTAAGAGAGTCCAGTACAGATATGCTATAAGCTAAAACAAGTGTTTATCCTACAGCCTTAACTTCTCACAGGTGACAGACTCCTCTTTCAGTCAATATGTCTAGGTACACATAAATGCTGAAAATAGAAGATAGTAAAAAAGTCCATGTGGAAAAAAATAATGGCTTTTCAAAACATATTGTTTAAATTATTGGGTTCACAACCACATTACTCATAAAACAAATTAAAGTTTTCATACTGTAGAAGGAATGAAATATCTTTTGCCGTGAACAGCTGCATGTATATTTCTTTCCAATTTCCAGCTTATCAGTAACTCCTTTGTGCTACGTTATTTTTGAAGTCTGTAAAGGGAAAGCCGGAGGGCAAGGCTGTAAAAGTATATTACAGTTCTTGAAAGTGTTTTGTCTGGTAAACTTCACTTTACTGTAGTATGATATACAATTTCAGGCTGATTCATTTTTTTTTAGTAAACTGTTGTTAAGGAACAAAGAGTTAACAAAACCACCATGGCTTCCAGTACAACAACAAGACTTTTGGGTGGTTATGGTGTTATTCTTTGTTAAACTGTTGTTGACTAACCTTCAAAATATTAGCCTGATTGAAGTTAGATAGCAGACATTTCTGTTTTCCATGGTCCGGTAACCAGATCTCCATATTAGATGCATATTTGAGAAAAAATACTAGGATTTTTTTTTTTTTGATTAAACAGCACTGAGATAACTGTAATGTCCATTCTTACATTGATGTTTTTTAAATGTCTCCTAAGAATGATGTAGTCATACAAAATAATCATCTTTAATGCTCACTTTGCAATTACCAGTTATATTACATAGGAATTTGTTTCTAATTCTAGACATTTGCATCATTACTGAAAATGGCTCCAGTGCTCAGAGCTGTAACTAAAGTGGAGTAAAATGAGTTGTTGGTCTGAGAAGGATCACAGTTGTCAGCTTCAGATGGGGCACAAATGCAGTGCTAGCATTCACTTAATAAGCCATGGATGACTGATATCAATGTTTCTTCAAGGAATACACTTAGTATGTTAATATCATTGAAACTGTATAATGGAGTTTACATAAGCTTTATCCTACAGTCAGAAATCAATGACTTGTTTATGTTGTGGTCCTTAACTTCTGCAAGATGTTTTTGTTGCTTTTGCATGCTCAGCTTTGGGCTGAGGATGGACAGTACCAGTCTGGGGACTGCCCAGGGGACCAGATGATCTAGCTTTGGCTCTGCTAGAGCTGTGTTAGAATCCCTTCCCTACAATGGTTAAGTGCTCAACAGAGGTTGAAATTCTGTACTGGAGGGTGTCAAAAAGGGGTGTCTCTCTCACCTGTGACTTGTACAGTTAGATAATGAACAAGCAGCCCTTCACATCTTACTCACTAATAGCAAGACCCCACACAACTGCCCTGGTCAGCCATAGAGCTCCCACAATGTAATAACCCATGAGGTATACCTGTAAAAGCTAGAGTCCCTTAATATTGAGCTAAACAGTATTATATTTTGAGACTTTAATTATTGATTTAGAAACCATAATACTTACGGTACTCCAAATAAATGTGCTCATCAGTTCCTTGAGTTATTTAATGCAAATTCACTAGACCAGATTGTATGCTCCCCTATGTGGGGATGCAACATATTGGTCATGATTGTTAAAAATATGGCATCACAAGGCTCTACATCTATAATTTTCCCTCCCACCCCCTACCCCCACTAGGTGTGACCATCATATAGTGGTCGTCAATATTAGAATCCTGACCAAAACACTCAAAAAAACCCTACTACCTTTGGACATTTCTCTGAGATAAACTTACTTTAAATAAATGAGGACCCAGTCAGTTTCAACAAACCCATTCCCATTGCAGACCCTACAGTGAGCACTGCTACATTTTTTTAATTTGGTTTGTTAGGTCCCTCTCCCACAGCTGACCATCAGCTAATACAAGCTCCTCTCCTCATTTATAATTTGGCAGATCCGACAGACTCCCCTTAGCCTTCACTGTGCTCAATCTGACCCATGTGCAGTGCTGGGAAGGAGATCAAGGTCGCTGCAGTGACATCATACTGCTGCGAGGAAGTGTGCTTTTCATTCCTGTGACAGCCTTGCAAGCTCCACAATGTTGCAAATGAGAGGTGCATGCATACACCCAAATGTTGCTTACCACATTTAACTCATTTGGCTCTTAATGCTGCCATTGTGGCAAGTCTAGGCAGCTTTCCTCCCACCAAGATGGGTCAGACAGTGTCATCCACTCATTGCGTTCTTCGACCTTTCCTCCTGAGCCTATGCCACTAGTCGAACATGTGTAATCTAGATTGCACTAAGGGCTTTGTCCTTTGTGCCTCAGGGACAGCTAACACTGATTTTTTTTTTTTTTGTTCTTTGAGGGATTCTGTTCATACCTTATTCCAGCATAGAGACATTACTCGTAATTCATAATAAGTACAGCACCAGGTTTAGTAATAAACTCATTTGTGAAACCATAGTATAAACAAGTTGTATAACAAGAGAAAAAAATTCTGACCCTTAATAACAAACTGAAAACTCCACATCTCAAAACTGAACTAAGAAATTTAAACAATAGCCTTAGAAGAAAATCAAATCTTCCAATATCAAGTATGTATTCAAAATTGCCTCCTCTGTCAAGGTAATCACATGTCCTTCTCCACCTATATTAAGAACCTTAGAAAGGACATCCTGTACTGCTGTGAGTTAATACATAATGCCTCCATCTGCTTTGCCCCTGAAGAATTGCTGACCTATTAGCAGACAAGTTTAACCCGTGCTTCTCCTCTTTAGCTCCACCTTCCTTTAAGATGGTAAATTGGACTGCCTACAGCAGGTGTATCATTCTGTTGCTAGGGTTATGACTGACACATCTTGAATGTGTTATATCAAAGCTGTGCTACAGACTCTGCACTGGATCTAGTTGCAGCCAGCTGTGTTTTTAAGATTTTTACTCTCACCTTCTGGTTCTTACATGATCTGTCATATGCTTATGTGAAAGGGCTGACATTTTATGGTCCTACAAGAACTTAAGTCATCAAGTGCTGGGCAAGTGGTTATTTTTATGGCCCAGTTTGAAACTTTTGGAAGGATTTGATTTTATCATGTGATGTTTCATTGAATTACATACCTTCAATAATTCAGACACATGGCTAAATTCTCATTTAGGATATCTCTGAGATTCTTCTTATTAAAAGAGTCTAGTGTTTTCCTGGCAGTGATATTTATATCAACTTTAGAATTTTTAAGTTTTAATCTGAAGGTCTAAAGATTTGAAAGTCTCCCACTGTACTATTAAGTGACTGTGCAGATGGTTTTAAAACTCATTTTAAGTTTTTCATTTGTTTTGTCAAATGCTTAGTTTTAAGCATTTGAATACTTTAAACAAAAATGTAAATGAACACGCAGTCAGGAAAGAAATGAAAATAAGAGAACTGTGGGTAGAAAACAAGTTATATTTAAGAATGCTAAAATCAAAGAAAACATACAGTTTGCCAGAAAACTATATATGCTACTCTGAGCTAGCAACAAATCAAAAATACTAAGTAATGTAGGGATCTTGGAATTGTCATAAATGAGAAGACTCTGTAACATTAGTTATAAACAATGCAATCAGGAATTCAGGAACCTAGCTAAAATGTTTACAATTTAAATTAGCAGAAGTACTTCTTCACCTGTATACCGGTAACACATGAAGTCATAATATACCGAATATTATTGTGATCACCATTTAAAATTCAGTAGAAAGACTGCAAAAGAAAAGAAGCAAGAATGACATGTGGTATGAGGAATTATTGTTGTAAAAAAGACTGATGTTTTCAGATTAGTTACTGGACTGATAAACAGGTCCCTGACTGCCAGTGAATTTGTTTCATGGAACTTAACTGACAACGTGTGCAAAAATGAAACTGTTGAGAGGAAGTGTAGATTAAAGAGGAGGAGAGAACCCAATACCACTTACATAGAAAATGTGATACAGATGATGAAAAAGATGAAGGTTGATGCAACAAGAGGGCAGCTAAAGACACAAGTGATCTCTAAGCCTGGCTCACAAAGACTGCAACAGGAGCTCTCATCTCTTACCAATGAGGTATCACACCTAGAGAAAGCATAAGGCCAAGCTGCAGGCACTGTGTGCTCACATAACAGGGATAGAGCTAAACAGCAAGGCTGTGGTCCCCTGGGTTTGCTGGTGTCAGTGGTGAGTGGCCATGTAAAACCCTAGAAACAAGCTTATGCAATGGTAGCCAGGGATAAACTCATGCCAGTGTCATGATTCTATTAACCTTAGTCTGGATTTCATGGATGCAGATGGGTAAAAGGCTGCTAATGTTATGTGTTATGTACTCTCACCTGAATTGAAAAAAAAATCTGAGAGAAGAGGAAGACGAAGCAATGTTAAAGACAAGAGAGTCCACAAGATGGGAAAAGAAGAGAAGGTAAGTAACCTTAATATTCACATGCCTCAGTCAGAAAAAGAGAGCAAAAGTTAACAAATGTCTCCAAAGCAAACTATAGTCTACTGATCCATGGCACCAATAGTTTCAGACCCCCTGCCAACAGTGACAGCAATAACCCCTATACTGAGGGGTACACAAATGTCCTGTATAAACACTTAAATAAATGTATACCCTCAACCATACTAGAACGGATAAAAAAAAAAAGAGTCTCAGAAAAAATTAAGCCACCTTGGTAGACATCCAACATAAATATGTTATACAATAAGAGAAAGAAACTGCTGAACTGCTGTCAAAAAACAATAGGGAATGGTCCTAGCAAAGGAAGAACTCCCTCCAAAGCATAAACAAGCAGATTAGACACCTTCTAAAGTCCTCTAAATCTAATTGTGAAACTAAATTAGCATTCCTGGCTAAGTAAAACCACAAAGCATTCTTTAGCTATATCCAAAATCTAAATGGGAAGGTCCAGTTGTATGCCAAACTAGCTGTGGATGATACCACTTATACTGAACCTGAGGACATCACCAACCTGCTAGTGGACAGGTTTGGTGAAAACTTCACTGCCATTGTCCCCACCAATCATATCCCATAACATACCTGCCATCATTCCTCTACCTAGTATCTCCAGAGAACAGGTCATAGCAGTACTGTCTAAGGTCAAAAACACAGCCTCTATGGGAGCAGACAAGATCCTAGGCTTCTTATGAAATGGTCTAAAACAGGAGTTAGTGATAATGCTGCACAAGCACTTCAATCTCAGTCTAAGCACTGGCTTTGTCCCCACTGAGTGCAAAACAGCAACCATAACCCCCTTGTACAAAGAGGATCCCTCAACCTTGGGAACTATGGACACATAAAACTAACCAGCCTTATCTGCAAGGGCTTTGAGAGAATCATCATGGACCTTATCAACAAGGATATAGGTGACCTTCAAACTCTTGACCTGTCCCAGTTTGACTTCATTAAGGAAAGATCTTCCTTGGTAAACCTGGTGGACTTCATTGAGAATGTCACCAAGGACCTGGATGAAGGCAAAACAGTTCACACTGCCTATGTTGACTTATCCCAGGCCTTTGACACAATCTCTCACACATAAAACGCTGGACAAGACTGACAGAGGTTTTAATGAAAGAATCTATGAGCATTTATACTGTATTAGGAAAAACAAGTGTGAAAATGCTTTGGCAAAACATGTTAATGACCACCCTCAGCACAGTTTTACTTTTAGGGTGTTAGGACAGGTTTCCTTTTACATCAGGGGGGGTCCTTTCCAATTATTATTAGAGCGCCTAGAAGTGATTTGGCAGCTGAAACTCTGTTCATATAGACTTCCAGGTCTCAATGACAGAGTAAGTTTAGCTTGCATTTTGAAACTTAGAAGTATGCAGAGGTAATTTTATTATTACTACTTTTCATTTATTATTTTTTACTTTTTACCTTTTGTCATTAAAAAGGTTTTATATACTATGTTTTTTTGGTTTCAAACATTTTAAACATTTTATGTTTATATATATTTCCATTTTGTTTTGTTTTTAAAACACATTTTTCATAGATTCGACTTTTGTATGCAGTAGTACTTTAAGAAGTTTTGAGATCAGCTTTTTCCCACACATTGATGTCAGTGAGTTTTAACCAGTTGGTTGGTCCATTCAAATGTATCATGTGTTGTTAATTGTGTATTTAAGGAGTTTTTTTACATTTGCTACCTTTTGATGTCTGTCTGAAGAAGTTCAGTCTTTTTGAACGAAAAGTGGATGTTAATAAAACACTCAACATTGGATTTTTTGCTGCTGGTTCTGCTGACGTGGATTTTGTTTTATTTATTTCAGTTTGTTTTAATTTTTCTGTTGTTTCAGTTTGTTTGTTTTGCA
>NC_056728.1:1469517314-1469619814 GCF_019279795.1 Protopterus annectens | reverse complement strand
ACAACCTTCAGTCCATCAGTCTTGCTGTCCTGGTCCATTTGATTTGACCTCTCAGGAGGCTAGAACACGCTGTTAGCTTCACATGTCCTTTCAGATTATATGTCAGGCTGAACTTGAAGAGAAGAGAAAACAATGCTTTATTCTGCCTGAAGGTGAAGGAAGCACACACCATGTTCTACTGAGGAACGACATTGCCATGTTGCTTATAGAGGTTCTGTGGATTCTTCCCCTAAAAGAATAAGGATCAAGACTCATAACAACAGAGCACAAACATTATCCTACCCTATACCTTGTGAGTCAGAATCTGGAGACAGCCACTCTTTAAACTTCCCCAGTGAAGAAATATTTCTGGGGATACAATATCAAAATGAAAGAGTATTTTTAAATGGGAAGATAAGATGGTGTCAGAATCTCAGAAAAGATATTGTGAGTAGCTAAACATGGATTCCGCAAAGGCAGTAGCCATCTCTCCTGTTTTAGGAGCTTAAGAGGATGCTTTTTCTTCAACTTATGTCTTCCCAGATCCCTAATCCTCAGTCTCCAAGAAACCTCTAAGATTTGCTGTATTTGTCTGACACACTAAAAATTCTACATGAATATCCTGTGGCAGACCCTAGTATTACAGACATTCTAAAGCTTTTTCTGCTACTAATCCTGTCACAAATTATAAGGGCAGCTTTATTTTTCACAGAGTTGGGAAAAGGTTCATACATCTTCCACATTGATATTTAGGAAAATTAATTGTCAGATGCATATCTAAATATTTTCTATCAATTTTCCTAATATGCAGCAAACCCTAAGAAGACTACTTAACACAGGCACTAAATCTAACCTATTTGATATATTAAACTCTACTTCGCACGCTATTAAGTATTCTGTTAAGTGTGATTATGATGCAGTGGATTCTGTGTCTACGGTTGGTGCTACAGTTATGGTAAATGATATGAATATGTAATATTGCAAAATTTCCCATATGATATAAAGTCTCAGCTTTTAAATATCCCACTTGAAAAGAAATGTTCTCCTTGGAAATTCGTTTGCTGAGGTAGTTATGAGGTTGAAAAAAAGGGAGAATTGACCTGAGCAGGCAACTCTTTTTTTTGTTCCCTATTTCAAAATATCATAGGAAAATCACCCTTCCTCATCTGGTACCTTTTTGTCAAGCATTTTAATTCCTTCCAGTAAAATCTTACAAAAGATCAACACAAAAAAATATGGCAGTGCAAATTAAAAAGGAGAGAAGAATCTCAAAGACCCTCCTTTCAAAAGAAAAATAATAACTACCTATGCCTCCTTGCCCCTCTTCCACACCTTATCCCTCATTCCCAAATTGCAGACAGTCTCTGCCTCTACCGTCATCCCAGAAAATAACTAGCTTCAAATGCCTGCATCTCATTTCCTCCATAGAACTAAATATATCTGTTTCATCAAATTAGTTTGTATTTGCTGTCAACAAAGTAACAGTATTTCTCTCCTGGATCTCTCCTTACTCCCTTGACATTTCACCTTCACTGAAACGTGGCTTAGGCCACTCATCAAATTTTTCCTCCAGGCTACAATATTATAGATTAAACAAAACAGCTGGTGGAGTAGCCATCTTATTTTCAAACTACGTTGCTCTCTCTTCCTTACACTTTGTTACACATACATTCCACTCTGCAGCGATACTAATTTCTAACCTGAAACTAAACAGTCATAAGAATGCATGAATAATTGCCCTGTATATCCTACCAGGTAAAAATATCCCTATCCTAGAAGATGCCCTTAAGCGGATATCAAATTCCATATCATATGAAACTATAGTCCCTGGTGATGTCAACATTGTCTGCCTGCATCTTTTAACATTTCAACAGACTATCCCTCAAATAGAATCAACCTATATGGATTTACACAACTTATTACCTCTAATACTCACACCAATAAAACCTCGACTTCTTGATCCATTATAAACTGCATACTAGTTTCAAATCCTAAACAATGCAGCCCACCAAGAACCCTCCCAGAGTAACCACTATCCCATCTATATCCAGAGATTAATAAATCACAACTCCAAAAATCAACTTTTTAAAGAATTCAGTAAGCTTACCAATGATAAACCTGACATTTCCATCAATGTTCTTCAATCCTTAAACTGAGCCAGTCTTTACACCATACCTCTGCATGATGCTGTACTTAAATTCAGTTCATTGTTTCTTAATACTCTAAATAGCTTTGCGCCATCAGAAGAAAAAGTGTTAAATTTATTAAAACTGTGTGAATATCTCATACTTGGTTGCACACTAATTCGCAAGAGAAACAAAGCTTGGCAAAACTGGCAAAGAATGAAATCATTTGCCTACCTTCAAACTTGTAAGCATCTCTGTAACCTTGCTAAACGTCAACTCACTTCTGATAGAAACAGTGTTACTTAGATCAACAAATAAACAATAAAAAATAAGATGTTTTGGTCCTCTGTTAACAAAACTGAACTTCTTAGAACTCTTAGCCCCCAGCACATGTCAAAATAACTCTCCTACAAAAACTGTTAATACATTTAACCCACATTTTATTGACTCTACTGGTACTCTAACACAAATCCCCTTCAAACTTATGCTGGCCCTGATGAGGTTCCCAATTCCAAGAAACCTCTTTTCTCTTGAAAAAAAAAACTATCTCTACCTCACATATAAAACACCTGCTCAGTAAGCTCAATTCCAGTTGCCCTCTACAGAATATCAAAAGCTTGTAGCTACTTCACTTCCTTATCCAGTCTCCATATTGGTAAATAGATCCATTCAAGAATCACATGTTCCATCTCTCTGGAAAAAAATCTACATCATAGCTCTATACAAAGGTGCTAACTTCTCTGAAATAACAAACTTTAGGTCTACTGGTGTCTTACCCCCTCTAAAATTCTAGAAAAGTGCATTTATCAGAAATTTTGCAATAACTTCTTCAAGAAAAACTACTAACCTCTACATATCAAATTTTTCATCAATACCATACCATAATAACTGTTTTGGTTGCTTACTTAGGTAATAACATCATAAAAATTTGAGATAATAAAAACTTTGGTCTCTTCTCTGTTTATTTATTTTTTCAGTTCTCTCCAAAGCCTTTGATGCAGTTCCTCACCCCAAATTACTCACTTCAATGTCTGCATGTGGTCTGTCTACTACAAACCTCATCTGGTTCACTAGCTCCCTTTCTCACCTGCAACAATCTGTAAAATGTCTTTCTGCAAACTTGTCTTTTCTACATATTTATACCAGTGTGCCCCAAGTCTCCCTCCTTGGACATCTTTTCTTAAAACATCTTTATTAAAAACTTGCATACTTAAACCCAACAAACTTCCCTCATCCAATACACTGACAACTCCACCTTCATTTGTTTATCAGGCTCTCTTTCCCATTTGTACTACATTACTCAAAATGCCTTCAACTCCACTGAATACTGGCTCTGTGAAAACCAACTCTTCCTAAATCTCAGTAAAAGCAGGCTATTACAATGTCCCCCAAATCTCTACACCTTTCAATAACAGCTTAAAAATAACTTTTCTTATCTCATACTAGATTGATCGGCATCACTCTCTTCTGCACTGCTCTTCAACAATTACATTCTGCTTGCTGGTAAGCCATTAGACCTCAGGAATTTGTTTAAAGTGTTTAGATTTGTAAAGTAATACTTACTTTTTTCTCTTGTCTTGGTGGGCTCTGCCCTGCTCCATTCGTCCTCGCTAATGCTCAGGCTCTCTCTGCTCCCCTGCCCCCTATTCCCTCCCACCCCCACTACCTCTAGATTTATAGTAATCACAGCTACACCCACAGCTCACCCTCACATCACCTCCACCAATCACAGCTCCTCGTCATATCACAGCCACACCCACAGCTCACCCTCACATCACTTCCACCAATCATAGCTCCTCAAGTCATATCACATTATACCACATCAACTTGCTCCACACAAAATACTCCCTATCACTCTCATTCCTACTTGGCATTTTTTACATCACCCACACTACTTCCTCATTCACATAAAGTGCAACCTTATAATTCCTATTCAGACTCCCCACCTAGAACCAACCTAAACTTTATATCCATGACTGTCACACAACTAAGTCTAGTAAGTCTTCTCATAATTCTTTACAACACCACAAGTTATCACTCTAGCAATATTCCTAAACTTAGTAGCACACAACACTACATTATGTATGCACTCTCATATACACACACCACAAATTATAATAATATCTGTCCACAACTGTTCAAGAACTACATAACGGACCAATTCAGAACTAAACACATATGCTCTCATTCCTACTCCAAAAAAACACAATACTTTCTCACACTCCTCACCAAGCTCCAACATCTGTATCATCATTTTAACAGCAGGCTCACCATAAGTGGGGATATCCACCCCAACCCAGGCCCAAATCCATCCTGTCCAAAACAAACTGCTGCAACACAAATGTCAGAACATAACACCCCCACTTTCTTCATCCCTGAGCAAATCAACAACAGCAGCAAAACCAACCATCTTTTAATGCTAAATATTAATATTAGAAGTATCAAAAATAAAATACCTGAACTCCAGGCCACAATGGCACATTACTCCCCAGAAATAGTTGCTTTAACAGAAACTTGGCTAAATAAAAACATAGCTAACTCAGAGGTTCTCCCTACCAGCTACAATATCATTAGACAAGACAGACCACTTCGTAAAAGGGGTGGAATTGCCTTACTGTACAAGTCCAACTTAACTGTCCATCAATTACCAAACTCCTACCCCTCCCCCAATAATTGGGACATACTTATCTCACAACTTCAACTTCACCCTAAAAAGGTCATCACCACAATTGTGATCTATATTCCACCTGGTAATACACCTGCTAGCCTTGAAGACTTCTTATCCTGGTGGTCTTCCACATACTCACAAGAAACCCTTATTCTGGGGGACTTCAACCTAGATTGGTTCACCTGTATATCAGAACCACCAAGTAATCTAATAAATCTCCATGGCTGCCAGCAGCTAGTCCAAATTCCAACTAGATGTGATAAAAAATCTAAAAGGGAATCCATCCTTGACTGGGTCCTAACTAACAACCCCACATTGTACCCTCACACAGGCAGTCTCCCAGATACCTTAAGCAACCACAACATAATATACTTTATACATAGTAGAACAAGCATATGCAAAACCACTAACTATATATCCACTAGAAACACAAAAACATTCTCTCCTGAGGTCCTCAACACTTTACTCTGTAACTGTGACTGGACCCCCCCAAAAACCCTCCCACTTGACCAGGCCATAGCATATTTCAACAAAACATTTCTACAACACCTAAACACTGTCGCTCCATTGCGCAAAATCAAGGTTAGAATCTCCACAAACCCCTGGCTCAGTAAAGATACCAAACAAATCCTCAAGTCCAGAGACACTGCCTGGCTTTACTATAAAAAAAACAAAGAAACACAAACTAAGTACCAAGAACTGCGCAAACATGCAAAAAAATGCATTAGGCCAAGCAAAAAATCCCACTACACAACATTACAAACTAAATACCAACACAACCCCCAAAAACTTTGGAAAAATGTAAACCAGCTACTAAAATCCACCCAAAAGGCTACCCCCAAACCAACCACCCCTGGCACTAAAGTTCCCATCGAAACACAATTCAACTCCCACTTTGTGAACTCAATTCTATCCTTAGTATCACAGGACGGTTCCTTCCTCACTATCCCCCCAACACAAATTACACTAATACAAGCTTTACCCTCAAAACAGTTTCCACCACTTCAGTCAAAAGCATGCTCTCCAAACTAAAAACCTCATCAACAGCAGCCGACCTACTCCCCAGCTATTTCTTGAAACTCACAGCAGATGCTATTGCTATCCCAGTCTCCACTCTCATAAACAGATCAGTTGTTGAAAACTATGTGCCCAAACTCTGGAAAATATCCTATGTTACACCCATACATAAAGGTGGGACCTCCACTGAACTTAACTACAGTCCCATTGCTTTACTCTCCCCCCTGGCCAAATTCCTAGAAAAATGCATCCATACCCAGATGCTAAACTATCTCCTAGACAGCAACATCATGTCACCTACTCAGCATGGTTTCAGACCTGCCCATAGTACCACTACAGCCCTCCTCTGCTTCACAGACACAGTAAACCATCTCAAAAATGAAAGCCTACAGGTGTCAACTCTTTTTGTGGATATGTCCAACGCATTTGACACAGTCTCACACCAAATCCTGCCAAACAAACTAAACCAATATCACCTATCAAATTCCACTCTTACCTGGTTCCAAAGCTACTTAACTGACAGGTACCAAGCTGTGAAATGGGAAAATTATTTCTCTCCTCAGCTGCCCATAACTATAGGAGTCCCACAGAGTTCTATCTTAGGACCACTACTATTCACAGTCTTCACAAATTACCTCCATACCTCCACACAGCATGCATCTATCATTCAGTATGCAGATGACACTACCTTAATCTGTGCTACACAAAACATTCCCACCCTCCTGCAAACAACTCAACTGGCATTCTCTGACATTGAGAACTACCTTACCAAAGCCCAACTTATCCTCAATCCAAAGAAAACTCGGCTTATGATTATAACCAGTTCTAACAAAAACACTGATAACAGTCAATTCACTCTACTCTACAAATGCTACTCCAATCACTCCAGTGGCACAGGCTAAGCTATTGGGAATAACCATAGACTCCCATCTAAAATTTGATAATCATCTCAACTTAACTATTAAAAAAGTACATGCCAAACTGGGATCACTCTACAGTATCAAACCATTTTTTACCAACAACACAAGATCAACCATTGCTTGCTCCCAACTTCTATCCACCCTACTCTATGCATCTCCCATTCTGACTAATCGTAACAAAATTGAACTAAGCAAAATGGAAGCCTGCTATAACAGAATTGTCCGCTTTGCTGCAAATTGCTCATATAGAACTCATCACTGTACTGCTTTGAGACAACTCCACTGGCTTGAACTGCCCAACCTCCTAACTTACAATCAGCTCTGCCTCTGTGATTCTATCTATTACCTCCCCAATAAGTGTCCTGCCCTCAAAAACCTAGAACAACTTCACTCAGCCAAAAGGCCTCTTAGATCATCAAGCAAACTACTACTAGAAGTCACCAACAGCTACAATGGCTTTGGAGACACACTATATAGTAGTTCAGTGGCTAAAAAATGGAACTCTCTCCCCATTAGCATACAAAACACATCATCCAAAGCCTCCTTTAAAAACCTCATTAGGCAACATCTCAAGCAAAGTTGGCAGTGCCATGATTGCTCCCCAGGCTAGTGAAAGTGGATAAGGTACTCATACTAAACCTAGAGTACTTGATAATAGTTTTCACTCATACTCACAAACACTGGCTAATCTACAATGTATGTACCGTAAATGAAATAAGGCACAGCTGCCCCAGCTATAGTATACAAACACTGTTATTGCACAAACCAAAGAAGGTAGACCTCACACAAATAACACTGCTACAGTTGTCTTATACGTTTTCATCAACTAACTTCATCAGAATGAAGTAACCACATCAATTCCTCCTTGTTATATACATTTGTAGTTTAATTTAATTTAATTAATATTAGATGCCAGTAGCCCCCTTTAGCTAGAGCAGCTGTGCCTTTTTTCATTTACTTGTTTGCAGTTCGGCACTGAGACCACTTTCTTTATGTTTAATGTATGTACTGTACCTGTGTACTATGTATGTATTCTACCTATGTTCCAAATTTCAGCTGTACACCACAAATCTATTAATTACCTATATTTTTAAATTAATATTTTTTTGTTTGTTCTCGCTATTGTAACTGTTGATGTGCCGCATACCACTGTAAAAACATGTCTTTTGTAATTTGTGTGTATACTGAACATGTCTAACTAAATGTATCTGTAATTTTTCTTTGTGAAGCTTTTCTCCCCGGGCCTCTGCTGAAAAAGGACCTTTTCACCTCAGTCAGACACCCCCGTTTAACAAATGTAAAATAAAATAAAAATAAATAAAATCACAAGTGATGATCAACGTAAATTTGATCATCTTATACAAAATTGCACAAAAACAAATGCAAAACTTGGTATGTTCTATGGATCAAAAAATTCCTCATCGACCCCTTCATAGTCACACTGGCAAACGCATACATTCTAGATTTACTACTGTATGCCTCACCAATTCTTACCATTATTCAAATCTCCCTCGTCACAAAACCAGGACTCCAATATTACAAGGTATCTAGCTTTGCAGCCAGTCCATCATATAAAAGTCATTACTGCTCTGCCTTGAAAACATTAAACTAAATTGAGTTGCAAAATTACCTCAATTACTCTCAACATGTACTTGCCCACAAAATGATATATAATCCTTTCCACTGTCCATCCATCAGTATCACTATTGTCAATACTACCCTCCAAACCATTTAGTTTGCTCATCTGAGAAACAGATTCTTGAAACGCATAAACCTAAAAAAATAGACATAGGATATACTCCAGCACAGTAGCCAAAACCTTTAACAAGATGAATTTGGAAATTAGATAAACACCAACAAGTCTAACTTTTTAGCACAGCCTAAAAATACCTTCTCAACTCCAAGCTCTGCACTTGCCTTTCTCCAGGTTAGGCTGACCCATATATTTTCTTCTTCCAATATTCTTTCTCTTACACTCTCTCTCTTCCCTTTCTCTTCATACTCCTTCCTCCTTGCAATCTACTGTACACTATCTCTCTTGCTGCTATTAGCACATACCTTTATTTCTCTTATTCCTTTATATATTATCATCTTTAAATTTTCTTTTACCTCCTGTTCTCCACATTCATTTGACCTTTCTTAGTCTGTAATATTCTTCTTAATGTAAGATTTCTGTCTCTGTACCTCCTGCACCTTATTACTTTTGCCTTCGCTATAATATTCAAATATAGTTAGACGATTAGGTATATACATATACATATGTGTGTGTGTGTGTGTGTGTGTGTGTGTGTGTGTGTGTGTGTGTGTGTGTGTTTCCTTTCTCTGATGTAATCATTTTTTTCTTCTGTTGATCTCATTTGTATAATTTAATATGTTTCCACGATCATAGCTATACAATTTGTATTATTGTTATGGAGCTTTTCTTTCCAGGCCCTCGCTGAAAATGGGATTTATGCCCATTCAAATTTTACCTGATATCAAATGCCAAATAAATCAATTAATAAATAAAAGTGCTTTCCCCAGTCATAACAGTGTGTAGACATATTTACCCCTTTTGGTATGATTGCCTCATTTCAGCTGTCTCCATCTAACTCATCTTTTGTACTCAGCTTTTCAGCAGCATGGGTTTCAAACTTAACTTGAAAATGCAATGTTTAGATCGTATTCATAAGTTAGTGTTCCTAGGATGTCTCTTAGGCATCTGTATATTAACAACCGGCCTTCCGTCCTGAATCCAAAGTATTATTTTATTGTTTCCACTTCTTAAATCTAGTCTATCAAAATATGTCCACAGCAAGACAATTCTTCAAAAATCTTAGTTATCAGCTTTTTCTTTTCTGATGATTACATTTGCTGGACCTCATATGAGAAAAAAAAAAAAACCAATGGTTGCTGAAATCAGTTTGCGTCTAGCATTTTCATCCTTTATCATTCCCAATTCCTGTCCTCAGTTTCATCAAGGAACTTGTATGGTAGGCCAGTAGAATACATTTATTTGGCCAAACACTCAAAACAATGAAAAGCTCAAAATAGTGAAACTCAAAATTTTTAAAATGGGAATTACATACATACATACATACATACATACAAATATTTCAAGCACGGGCATTAATGCCCTTCTAGCATGCCAATATACCAAAACACTTGTTCCCATAATAAGTGTCCAGACTGTTCTTAAAAATATCTTAACTAGTACTTGCTTTAATGTAATTTGGTAGTCTGTTCCATGGAAAGGCTACTGTCTCAGCGAACCACTTAGTACAGAGTGTTCTACATACGTTGTCTGACAAATACAGTTGTGTGATTCCAGAGTTAGTATGTGTAACCACTAGGGATGTAGGTAGTGCAGGGGGGCTTGGCCTCAATCATTAAATATATTCTCAATATTTTTAACCAACTTAATGTATTCCAGACCAGCCATGTCTTAGTAAATCTAGGCCTCGATTTTGTCTCCTTCTGCTCAGTCTGTTATATCACATGCTTTGGACTTCACATGGAGGAGCAGTATCTCAGTGGTTCAATGTTATGGGCATGTGTGAACCTTATATTAAACACAAGCACATAAATCTAAAAGAGATAATAGCAATAATACATGAATAAGCTGTGGACTGTTGTACCTCTGCAAGTGATCACAGACAATACCACAGTGATGCTGTCTATAAATGGGAGGGGGGAAGATTCTGCACCTTTTATAGAATAGCCATGATTGCCTCTGAGATAGCAATATAGAAAAATCTCACTCTTCAGGCTGCATGCATCCTGTTAGAGCAGAGCACAATTGCAAACTCTTTAGAAGACACAGTATAGACCTTCATAAGTGGATTCTATAGCCAGAGGTTTTACAGAAGATTGTCCACCTGTTGGGAACTCTACAAGTAGATCTGTTTCCCACCTATCTCAACAGACAGCTATAACAGTTCAGTTTAGTTACAGAGAAACTAGCACAAAGTCCTACAAATCAGATATATTCTCCTTTCAGTGTGCAGGAATGTTCCTCTACAAACCCCCCTTTCTTCTGACAGCTAAACTTCTCCGAAAGATCATGATAAACTTGCCAGAAATGCATCTGGTGACTCTTTTTTGGCCCAGACAACATTTGTTCTCCTTTGTGATGCATCTGGCTGTGGGACATATCAAAAACTTCCTCATAGACTAGATTTGTTCACAAAGGAAAGGGATCTGTATGTCCACCCACCCCAACATGCAAAATCTCTGACTGTATGAATTATAGTTTTTAATATCATTTAGGCACCTTTTATCTGTGGATGTGCAATATAGGTGTGAATAAACCTGCTAGTAGAAATCACAGTTAACAAAATGTAAAACATTTTCTAGATGATGTCATAAAAGAGAACAAGATCCAACTCAAGCAGGGGCTTCTCTGGTTCCTCAGTACCTGTGTGAATTGTTCAATTCAGACCTTGTATACACTTCTTTCAACGTACACCTCAAGTATTTCTTATCTGTCTTTAGATACCCCTTTCTTCTTAACAATTCTTGAAAGGTCTGTTACACATTAGATGACCTAGAAAACAACTTGCACCTCCTTAGGCTCTTAATTTTGTGTTAGAGAAGTGAGCTCCCTTTTGAAGCTGCAGACAGTTTTCTTTAGAATTTATTACATGGAAGAATGTTTTGTGTATTGATTGGACTTCATCTAGGCGAGCAACTGATTTACAGGCCCGTTTTGTTTACATATTTTTATTGGTCTTGCAAAAAGACAGGGTGAGTTTAATACCGATCTTTCCTTTATACCAAATGTTGTTTCTGAATTTACTTTAAACCAGACATTTTTTACGTGTCCTTTCCTGAAACCCAGAACAGAGGAGAAAGGAGTATTCACACTTTAGACATTCTCAGACAGTTATGGTTTTAGCTGGACAAAATTAAATACTTTAGGAAATCTAACAACCTGGCAAAACTAAAGAGTTTGGTAAATCTAACCAATGTTTTGTTTTCCTTGATGTATAAAAAAAAAAAACAGCTGGTATCTAAGCAAACTATTTACTGACAGCTGTCTCACACTATACAGTTTTGTTACAGACAACATGTTAAACATTCCCCTCAGAAAGACAATTATCACTCTACCAGAGCTACCTCTGAATCTTTTTGGAAATGGATGGACTGTAGATGTATTTCAGAGTAGCTACTTTGTTTCCAGTGTATGTTCACCAGGCACTACAAGCTAGTCAGATTCCAGAGTCAAAGCATTTTTTGCTAAAGCTATTCTCCAAGTATTTCTAGATTCTGTTCCTTCTACATTCAATCTTTCTACAGCAGCTTTAGAAACTATTCCATATTGTTACAGCTGCTGTAGTAGTGAACTAATGAAAACCCTAGATCAGTTGGGTAAGTTAAGCTATGATAACAGTAGATGTTTTAATAGATCACTGTTGCAGTCGTAACACCCTGCCATCATTTCCCTTTCTTCCTGCACTTCCCCCTATCCTTGGTGGGGTATTCTGCCTTAACTTTGCTTTTCTAAGATGACATTTGATTACTTTAATTTGATCTGAAATGCCATTAGATCTTCAGGCTTCAGTCTCCCTTTATGGCAAGAGTCCTCTAATTTTTGGTGCAACAATACATTTGTCTTATACCAGCATGTAATCTAATGCTACATGAGTATACATGAGGAAAGAGCCCAGAGCATTATAGCCTGGCCAGACATCAGATATCCTTGGCAGGATAGCAAAAGAGGTTATAGAACATTGCTTCCCTGATCTACAAGATATGTAAGGACATCAGGCAGAGATGAGGCCTAAAAGAGCATTTCACCTTTTCAAACATTCAGGAATGTTTACAAACAATGAATAATCAATGAATTTCAATAAATTGACAAATATATTTATAAGTGCCTGCAAGTCTTGCTCTTGATTCAAACCAGCTGATGGGAATGAACAGAGCAGAGCTCGATGGCTAATTAGTTAGCCTGATTTGTGACAGGGTGAACTTTTATAGACAAGTCTTTTTAGAAGAGGTTAGAAGCAAAGGTAAAGGTTTTATGGGGAAGATATCAAGCAACAGTCATTAGTAGTATTTTAAGATAACCAGGGAGGGCTGTTTATTGTCCAAAACAGATTGAGTATTTTTCATTTTTCTATACCTCACATAGGTTAGTCAGTAGGTTTCCCATGATTTCTCCCACGTTTATGTTGTTGACAGCTGGTTATTGGAATATGAGAATATATTTTTGGGCCTGTGATAGCTTGAAAGCTTTTGGGTCACAGACAGTAACACTATAACAAAGCTGTTTGGATCTCACTTTGTCTAAAGATATATTTACTCAGAAAGGTTAAACAAAGTACACACATATGAAACCCCCTTGGAGAGAGTTAATATTGCTAAATCTTTTTCCAACACTAATAAAATAGTAATGTTTTTATTACTGATAGAACATCACAAAAGTGTATTATCTGTAACTGGAAGCTGAATGTTCCCCAGTGAATGGAAGGAAAATGTGGTCATAGAAATAACTTTCTAAACAGAGCAAAGGGTAGATGTGTTACTGAAAAATTAAGGTGTAAATGACTGAAATGTTTGATGTACATGTTGTAGTATGAAATATTAGTTTTCCTGTAGTGTAGAGAAATCATGTAGTGAAATTTCATATTATGTAGTTGGTATGCACATAATAATGATGATAATAATAATGATGATGATGATGATGATGATGATGATGATGATAATAATAATGATAATAATAATGATGATGATAATAATAATAATAATAATAATAATAATAATAATAATAATAATAATAATAATAATAATGAGACACCAACCTGGCAATGTGGACATTTTTTCTTGATGATATTAACAGTTGACATGACATCCTGATTCCATGTACAAAAATGGAAAAAAAACAAGGTTATGGATGGATGGATGGATGGATGGATGGATGGATGGACCCAAGAATATGAGAACATGAAAGACATAGGAGAGGATGTGAGAATAATGGGAGGGAAATGGGTGACACGCTTTGCATGCAGTGCAGCAGTTTGACTTAGGGAGCTTTAGGGTGGCAGTCCTGGGCTATTCAGGAGAATAAGGGGGCTTCTCTGTGAAGATGGGTGCTAGAAATGGTAGTAAATGAACTAATCTGGCAAGGAAAGGCAGAGTGGGATTAAATAGGAAGTAGCAACAAGATGCAAATTGGCAGTATGTGATGGGAGGGGTAAATTTGGAGGAAAAAACAAATGACAAGAGGATATGGATAGTGGTTGACAGAGGAGCACTATAAAGCATGTGCTACAGAGATGTGGACACAGACTTTAGTGTCCCTTGTTGCTTGTGAGTGATGAAACATGATGCCCAGTGAGAGCTTGTAAACTATCCTACTGTGTCTATTTTAAATTAAGAACTTACTGTGGAGGGGGAGGGGTAAGGAAGTGAAGGAAGTGAGAGAAAGAATTGCACACAGAAGGGTGGTCTTATTGCAGATGAAGTCAGAAATGGAACTAAAGAGTCTTGGAAAGGTAGGCAGGCTAGCCAGGCTGCAATACGTTCATCTTGGGGACTGAGTATTTTTTTAAACAGTGAAGGATGTAGCCGGACTCTTCACCAAGGAGAGCACTGTGTGCATGTTAAAGTTTATATAGGTAGAAGTAAATTATCAGAAGAGACCACAGATGCAATAGCAAGCAGGACCAGGAAGGTGGTAGATATTCCAGGATAGGAGTTTGGAGGCAGTATTTTCAGAAGTGTTTCCTGTGGCTGCACGTGTGACAATAAACGAGGAGAAGATTTTATATAAATACACACACACACACACACACACACACACACACACACACACACACACACACACACACACACACACACACACACACACACACACACATACACACACACACATATATACATACATATGTAATGACCTGTGGTAAGAGAGAATGAGAGAAAAGTATTACTGCTAATAGGAAAATATTGATATCTGGTTACATGCCCAGCTCTAGGCCAGGGATAGTCTGTAACATATATCAAAATGGTGTCTGAATCTGGTTGGTAGGGTGCATATCACTGCTCATACATTTAAGGTGTCTATCTCAGTGATAATATCTTTAAACTACAATGGAAGAGGGAGTGGGTGTCACAGAAAGAGGGCATTGTGATTTAAACTAATATTGAAGGGGCATATGTATCCCAGAATCAGACGGGCAGGTGCTCAGGCAGTAAAAGTAAACAAGGATAGGACATGTAACATAGATGAACAAGGATGACTCCGATCATGAATCTCTACTACAACATAAGAACTGTGGGTAAGAAGACAGAGAAACTGTAAAGAATTACTGGAGAATAGATACTGCTGGCATCTGAGAAACTTGAGCCAGTGTCAAGAAGGGGAAGATATTGAAGTATCTGAGTGTATGTGATTCAGTGCTCATAGAAAGAAGGATATGGGATGGAGTGGTGATGTACATGGAAAAGTGCATGAAATGCTGTGTTAAAGAGAAGGAGGAAACCCACCACTTGAAGGTGGAATGGGAATAAGCAAATTAACAACTATGGGTAATTCAGATTCAATTTTAATTTGAAATTTATGCTCAGTAGGATGCCTGTTGCCAAGTACCACTATAATAACATTTCACAAGGCAGGCAAATATCAGTAAAATACAACAACAAAAACAACAGAACATTAAACCAAAATGACATTTTGAGCAGAACTATAAAATAAGGTTAAAGCAGAAAGATAGATGTCCTGCCTTAGTAGTTATGGAAGAGGAGGGATGGAGCATGCTGCTGGACATAAACATTGTATCCCTCCCATAGACAGATATGGAGGAAAAGGAAGAGGAGGAGTGAGTATAGAAAGAGATAAAAAAGTATAGTAAGAAGCAGTTTTTTCTTTTTGTCTTGAGGGAACCTAAATCAGCCAGGAGTAGACAGAGAGATTTTGAGATCCTTTGTTAAGAAAGACTAGATGCTGCTGATGTTCTGGACCATGGCAAATTCAGCCAACTGGTGTGAAATTGTTTCAGAAGAAAGGAATTATATATGTGGTCCTACCATAGAAGGACAGTGTCAGGGATGTTCAGGTTATGACACCATTATCTAGTAGTAGTTATCATGACACTATGGAGTTAAAAGTCGGAGGGAAGGTAAGAGTACATTTACAAATATGATGTTGAGAGACTTCAGAAGTAGGTTGTAATTATCAAGAGGACAGCATCAAACAGGGACTGGAGAAAGTAAAACAGCTATAAGAATTGGGCAAGTTACAGTAATGAGGGCTATGGACAAAGTTATGTTGGAAAGGCCAAAATGCATAAAAAGGAGAAGGCGAATGTAGTTTACACAAGAAGGGGAGTGTAGCAATTACAGCAAAAGCAAGATATGCAATAAGAGAAACTGAAGGGATGCAGAGGAACACAAGTGCAGGAAGTGAGAAGGTGGAAAATGGTAGACGTATAGAATAAAGATGTAAGTAGAAGGGCAAAAAGGAGGTGAGAGCTGGGAAGGCACACACTGTAACTGAGCTGGTAGGTAGGGTCAAAAAAGGAGAGCAAAGGCATTTTTGATATACTGCAGAAAGGAAAGGGAAACAGACAGACCTGACCTGACTGATCAGTGATGAGAAGGAGATCATGGAAATGTTGACAAATGCATAAGAGCTGAATGAATATTTTGCTTCACTTTTTACAGGAGAAATTGTGGTTAAATTATCATGCCAGAAGGATCTAGTACCAAAAGGGGATGGAAGCAAAGATACACTAGTCTAGTGAGTGAAGAAAATGAGAGGGAATGGGAAAACTCACATAAAGGAGTGGGATGTCTGCCTTGAAGGATCTTTAAGAATTTGTCAAATTTTCTGGAAGACCCCTTGACAAAGGGCATCAGCAGGTTACTTACCAGTCAAGAGGTATTTGTTGCTTGGAAGACAATAAGAACAGTATTCTTATACAAGGCTGAGAGGAACAGAAAAGTCTTGCTATCCTAACAACAGTGGCAGGGAAAGTCCTGGAAAGATACAAGATCTATAGTCTAGTTCAGGACTATAATAATTTCCAAGCCAAAAACAATATTGTATCATTACCACAAGAAGCTGATATTCAGACCTGATTCAGTTTTATGATTAGGTTACAGAGTAACTTAACAGGGAAAAAAAGATAGCTTCAAAGTTGAACAGTAGTCTGAATAGCTTTGGTGAGAAATATAAGAAATAAAGAAAGAGGCCAGTGAATAAATTATATCAGTCACAGCCTCTAAGTGACAAGACTCTATCTCTTCTCTCTAATTAGATCAGACACTATCTCACTGTCTCCACTCTGTCACAGTTTCATCACTCTCACTCTCTTCATCTATTCAAAATGAATACTCCTTACAACAGTTCAAGAAACCCTAACCATTCTCACTTTCCATATTACTTTACTTCTCAATCTTAAATGTAACTATACCTTCGTAGTTGCTCTACTATTAACATGCCATACCATACTACATTTTCAACCACCATACTCCCTTTCTAATATGTCCATAGCTAATCTGCCTCTTTTTTTCATTATTTTAATTGCTAGAAATCACAGGTAATATTATAGCATCTTTTGCAATGTTATATCACACTTTAAGCTACTATATACCTTTTTCTCTCATGTATATATACCTACCTATATTTTTCTGTACATTCTGATGTCATGTAACTACATTTTATGTATATGTCAACACTTCTCTTAAATGCAGAGCTTTTCTCCCTGGCCTCCACTAGAAAAGAGTTTTATCCCAGTCAGACTTTCCTGGTAAACAAAGATAAGTGAATTTATAATAAGTACTGGAGAATTTGGTCTTGGGTCTGCTACTTTTCAGTGTGCTCATTATGAATGCATCTGATGCAAAAGAGAACTTTCTACCTCATCTCTGGTGACAGAAAGCTGCAGAGCTATAGACAAATGCAGAGTACTGTACTTTGACACACCAACCCCAATATAAAGTATCAGGTAAGTGAAGAGGAAATGATTACGACACAACAGGAAAAATCTGGATAGCTACTCACACCTGGACTAAACAGCCACGTTCAAAGTAAAAAGACAATGCTAGCAGTAGATAAAATCCTCATGGTAATAAACTTCAAATGCAGAAAGGCAATCTTCAAATACATCTTGATTGGCCCACACTACGAGTACTGTCTGAAGCTCTGGATGCCATTCAGTGAGAAGGGCGCTGAGCTGCAAGAAGCTGTCCAAAAAAAAAAAAGAGCAGAATGGTATGTGGAAGAGAGCATATCCATCCATCCATCCACCCATCCATCCATTCATCCACCATCCATCTAGCCATCCATCCATCCACAATCCCCTTTTCACATTTTTTTACATGGGGTTATGGCGACACTTCAACAGTGACAATCATCTGGAGCCAAGGTTTATACCACTGGGTTTTGAGCCCTGCCACAGTTGTTCTTTCATATCACAACTTGTTTACACAGAAAGCACAACTCTTAAATAAAGCCAAATAACTTAAAATAGCACCCCACATAACCAAGTTCATTAAGATTAAAAGGTCGGATGCCATTTTACAGATGTTAGAATTTTTTCAGTGTTGTTCTTGGGTGGATGCCTTGTGTTTTGGACTGAATTATAACAGCTCTCAAAGGTGCATAACAAAGTTTGTTATGCACTTTTTTGACATCAGAAAGTTTCATAAAAAATGTAATGTTTTGCATATTTTGAAACATAACAACCACACTCCATGTACTACCAAAAAAAAAATCTGACACATTTTACCTCTTAAAAGTCTTGGACTGTGATCATATCTGACAACTGTGGCAAATTTGAGCGGAAAACTGTTACTTAGTAATGACAAATATTATATTTGCATACCTATTAACCTTCAGAAAAGAAAAAAATGTGTAACAATGACTTTCAAGTCCATTGTTACTTGTATTACCTTGCACTAGAATGTTCATAGTTTTTTTGATTTGTATATTTGACTATTGAACTTTTGATTGTGGGGCCTTTCTAACTTAAGAATAGTTACTTCAAAAGGTATCTCTCATTTGTAAGATTTTGAATTATTCTCATACCTTTCAGAATCATCAGTAACATAGTATCTAGTATACTAAGTCAGAAAGGTGGGTGCCCTGGGACTACTGATGATAAATGTATTAACTTATAATGATTGCTGAAGAAAACATTAAGTTATAAGAGTTTGTCCTGAAGCATCATTTTATTAAGTAGTTTAATGGTTTGAAAATGTTCTGTTGCTTGGTTGTTAAGCATGCAGTTTTATATTTTTATTTCATGAATCTTTATATACACTATGTTTTTCTAAAAAATGTCTTTGAATAGTGTAGAAATCACATTTGTGTCTACCAATGAACATAATATACCCTTTATATCAATTCGGAAAATGAAATATTAAGGGATATCGTGCGTGTGATGTAAAAAGCCATGCCGTTTTAAAAAGCCCTGCCCATTTCTCTCTCCATTCTGTTGTTATCATTCTCGGTAGTTTTGCTTCTATTGAATTGTTATAACTCATAACTCATGCATACAGACAATTTCATAAAACTGAGGTGTGAAAGATGTTATCATTGTTTAGAATGCTTTTCTTACTTATAACAGTGTGTTACTTTTCCCATGCAACCAGAAACGTAAGCTTCTCTTATATTAGGCGCTATTTTGGGAGATACTAACTGCAGTATGGCATAGAGAAATAAAGCCCTAACTACATCCCAAGAAACCTGAGTTTGATTAGGGGCTTGGGCATCTGAGACAGAGTAGGAGACAATAGGTGTGCCTATCTGGGAGGGGGGAATGCAATGGTCAAAAGTGTGGGTACTCATAGTTATAGCAGAGGCTGGATCAAGCAGAAAACTGTCTGATTATATGTAAACATGTGGGTCTTGGAGCCTTGTCTGCCCAGGGCCTGGGGCATTACTTGGTTCATGGCCTGAGCATCATTGCCCATCCACATCCAGAACATTACCAAACAAGAGGTGGGGATTAGTGTGGTAAATTTTCAACCAAGAAGCACCATGGCTACCACGGGGGTCAAACTCATGGACGGGTGTGGCATAAAAATATCAAACTGCCTTTTGATAATGGGGACAGCCATGTGAGGCTTACTAGGTTAGCGTAGACCAATACCTCATCAGATATCACAATCCAAGTGATTACCGTCTATAAGAAAAAAATGCATACTTTGGGCAATTAGAAGCAGACTTTAGATTAGGGTCACATTACTAATGGGTGAAGCAGCTAATAGAAGTTTTGCTAGACTCCATAGTCATAATGCACAGCATATAATATCCCTGTCAGAGTAAGGGAATGCAATTTTGTATAATTAGCAAGACTGCTGCAAGCCATGAAAATTAAATATCAAACAATAGGCTTCTTTCCCCAAAAGGCATTAGCTTTTGTTATGCTGTACATCCAAAACAAATCCAAGTTTTGCTTCTCATATCTTTTCATCAAAATGTTAACAGCTGTAAGTTGCTGATAAATTAACCAGAATTATAATATTTTAATATGGACCTCATGGGTATTGCCTATGGTTAATGTTACAGTTTAAAAGCCACAATAATTAATTTGGCATGGTGCATTGTAATATATACTCAATATGTTGGGGTGGATGCTTTTAAATACTTTATAACCATGCAGCATAGTTGTGCATGACAATCAGAATAAAAAGCTGGCCTCCTTTTCCATAACTAAAGTAATTTTTCCATCATCAGTTTTATATGTTGCCTAGTTCTTTTTATTTGATAGCACTGATTTTGTTTTATTGTACTCTTTGTCTGTATAGCAGGTTGAGTTAAAGACCTCTGAATTAAAACAACTGCAGTCTGAATTTGTACAATAACACAACACAGAAATCTGTAAGGACGATGTAGGATGTTTGTTCTGTAGTTTTATTTGACTTTTACAGCATTTAGGAACTCCCATTTTAAAGCAATATGCTGATCCAGTTATTTATTTACTTACTCACTCATGTTTTCATAAAAAAAATGCATGCATGCATACGTTGGTAACAGTGACAGGCAAGTATTCTCAGTATGTACCAGGGAAACAAATCAAAAAGTGGTTATGAATTCTAACTCTGAATGGAAAATATGATCGCATGCCTGGTTGGAAGTGTTGTTCAGAAAGAAATAGAAAGATAAAGAAGGAAGTTAAATAGATACATATATAAACCTAAAGCCCGATGACTTGATTGATCTGGCTGGGCTAAGTCCATGTATGATGAAACACTACTGTTGTCATAAATTCACCCCCGCTGTGACTCATCCAGCCTAAGGGTGAGTACTCGCAAGGCAGAAATGGCCTCGCAGCTCAGCTGTATTGTAACTCCCACAACCCTATGATCCCATAAGGTTTTAGAAGAAAAATGTCACTGAAAGAAATTACAGCATGTAGTGACAGTCTGATAAACAAAAGTGATATTATAATAACAATAAAGTAAAGTTAAGCAGAAGAAAGTAAATAAACAATTTAAAGAAAATAAACAATACACAATGCTGTTAACTCACTAGCAATCTTTTACTAATTAGCTGTTCGGGGATGTAAATGAGTACTGCAGCACTGTAGGTGAAGTATGTAGAACCGTAACAGTGGTTGTAGTTTTTGCAATTGTAGAAGAGTTTGCATGGATTCTAAAAAACTTTACTTTATTTCTGCAGAATTGAGATAGGCCATGCTTATTTTTAGTAGTGGGATTAATCAAATAGTAGATGGTAGTCTGCATGGGTGACTGTGAAGTGGGACAACAGATTTGGCTGGACAAACAGATACATAACTTGATAATAATGATACTGTTTTTTTTCATTTATGGCATATCGTTTGGATGAGCCATTAAATCAAGGTCCCATATGGCTAAGATGATGGTAGCTCAGGTGAATGTAAAAGATCCTACAGCACCTATCAAAAACACTAGCTTAAGTTCCCTCATGCCCTGGCCTATTTTCACTAGTCAATATGAATATCACCTTGGGTCTTCCCTGAAAGAAAGTTCATTTATGTAGTCAAACTAACCTGCTCAACAAAGTGTAAATTAAATAAATAAAATAAATAAATAAATAAATAAATAAATAAAGCAATCGTATCTTTTTAAAGAATTGTGCTACACATAGAAAACAGCCCTACTTCTGCATGTTTAGAGAAGCATAAATCGTTTATGTATTTTTTGGGAACGACACATAGAGGTAATAGACCCATTATAAAAGAGGACAGCAAAGACGTTCTTGATGCTATAGGTGCTGTATGGTGCTCTGTACAAGTGGTTTATAGGTGTGAATGACTTAAAGCGGTAGTATCCAGGACTTTTGTTGCTGTGGGGACAGTGTTCTTAGCTCAGAAGTGGTTTGAATATAGAGCTTCCTGACAGGAAATAGTCCTACAACATAACTTTTAAAGCTGATGTCTCTCCTTTTCTAATACAGTTCTCAGACTGGAGTGTCTATGATGTCAAGAACAGAACTTTATGACTTGCCTATCTGTAGCCTGGCTATCCACCTTCTCTTCAGGGACATGCTATGGCTATATGAATATCAGCACTGATGCATATAAACACTGTGGGTTTAAATGTTACCATACAGTGTAAAAGAAGAATCAGCTACTTAGCATATGATTGTTTTTAAGATAATGGGCAGTTCTAAGCATACTTCAAAACATACTTTTCTTATGTACATTGCATTTTATTATTACTGTTGTTGGTGTATTGCTCATTGACGGAGGGATCTGTTCTCTACTTTAAAGAGGATCTGATGCCATTCTGGTTGCAAAGTGGGATAAAAAGCTGACTACAATCTAGGCAATCTAGGTTCAATTAGTGGCTCTGGTGACTAACAGGTATTGCAAGCAGGGATTGGTGCTACCATCCCAGGTGGGCGGGTAGATCAAATGGCATCTACCATGTCAATCCCTGGTGGTGGCTAGGGAAGCACATGGAAAGGCATGCCTAAAGAAGGAAAAAGGGCAGAGATATGGCTGAGCTGCTGCAGAGGTGGGGCAATATGTTGCATATCTCCATTGCACACCCACCCCCAGGCATACCATTAGGTCAACGGGGGGGGGGGTAATGGGTAGGTCATAAGTTAAAAAAGAAAAAAACTCCTCTCCCCTGGACAGAAGCACAGACATGCCAAACCCCTGGATGCCTAGTTCTGCAACCATCCTCAGCAACACTGGATTAAAAATCAAGGAGGGATTATGAGATAGCTGGCAGACTCAGGGTAGGCAGGTACTGTGGTGCAGGGCCAGTCTAAAGAAGGACAGAGAGGAGGAGGAATCTGTCTGATCAGACTAGCCCACTAATGAACTCTAATAAAATAAATGAATAAACACATAAATAATACAGTTGCTGATTCATGTTTCACATTAACATCAATTAAAAGAAAGTACATTTCTGAAAGTAAATCTTAACATAACACTATTTGTTCAAATGATTGTTGCTAAAGTAGCCTTAGCTATATGGGTTATATTCTGCAATGGCTATAACCGCTGGACAGATCCCAAAGCTTCAGGGCTCCTTCCATACTTTCAAACTGTCAAGCAGCTCAAACTGAGCTAACTAAATGAGAAGTCTGGGTGCAAAGCCCTTCAGAGCTTTCCTGCTAACAAAGAGAGGGGGAGGCTGACACCTGAAAGAACAATGCTAGGAACAAAAAAAATTAATTTCCACACCCTGCCATTGAAAAACACCCCAAAACACAAGGGGGATAGAGGCAGGGAGTGACTACCTCAGCAGTAATAATTTGAACATCTATTGCTATGCTAAGTTCTGCTTATACAACTGTACCATGTTCATCATCTTGATCATTGCTACAGTATCCATAGCTACATGGGTAGCTTATCTTAGCTAACTACATTTGGGATGTGAAGGAGAAGAGTCCAGGTGCCCTGGAGAATGGACCTAGCAAAGCTTGATCTGGACCTAGATAAGGAATCAAGCTTATAGTGTTGTATAAAAGTATGCAGAGAATACCAAGTGGCAGCTTCTAGGACACTTATAGACTCCAGCCCTTTCCAAAAAGCAATAGATGAAGCCAAGGCCCTGGTATAGTGGCCATTGACACTGCCTGGAATAGATTTTTATGGTGAGTATAAAAAAAAAAGTAGCAGCCTTGGATAACCATCTGGAAATAGTCTGTTTTGACACAGATTGCCATTTTAAGCATAAAAGAAGGATTGGTTCTCAAAAAAGCCGATCCCTATAGAAAAATGAGATAGGGTGACTTACCATGAACACTTGCAACTCAGATTCCCTTCTTGAAGAGGTCAGAGCAATCAATAACACCTATTTACATTTTAAGAACGTCATTTCAGACAGATTAGCTGGTTGAAATGGAGCAAGTGTTAGCTCTCATCACAAAACTAAGATCCCAAGGAGAGGCCATTGGTTTTCTTGGAGGGCTATTATGAAAAACTGCTTTCAAGAACATTTTGTCATGACACTACATTGAGGGAGGAGGATCCATGGGCAGACATGCTGAAATGGCTGATAAATGAACCTTTATAGAAGAATAGGACAGGTGAAAAGATAGTAACCCACACAGATATTGTAGAGCCAGAGAACAATAAGTCCTGATTGACTGCTGCTTATGTTGTTGACACCAGCTAAAAAAAAAATGTTGCTAATATATAGCAGGCTTTCTTGACTCCATTAGTACCTGCTTCACATCTTCAGTAAACAGGTGCCTAAAAGGAATTAAGACCCTATCATCTAGGCATTCAATTGAAGATGACTGATGTCAGGGGAGTTAAAGCACCCCTGTTCTTGTGTGAGTAGATCCAGTCTGTGAGGAAGCTTGTAGTAATTGCCCATGGCCATTTCCAAAAGAAGGGAGAACCACAGATGCCTGGGCCAGATGGAAGTCACCACTATGATCATGAGGGACCCCTTCTGAATCTTCAGAAGTACACAGGATATTAATGGAAAAGGTGGAAAAGTATACAGGAACATTCCTATTCAAGAAAAAAAAGGCATCTATTTTCCAGGCCCTTCTTGCATAGAGTCCTGGATCTTGCCAGTTGATTGTTCAGGGAGAAGGAGTTAAAGACGTCTACTGGAGGAACTCCCCCAGATGCATCAAATCTTGGAAGACCTCCTGATGTAGCTTTCATTCGTGGGGTCTGCCATGGTCCCGCTCAGCTTGTACGTCAAACAATTTTGCTCTAACAGAATATAGGATGCCTGTAGAGTAAGATGTGCTGGAAAACTATATCCCAAGCTAACATGGCTAGTCTGCAATGGTGTATGACCTGGTTCCTCATTGCTTGTTGATGTACCACATGACTTGACATGATGGTGATATTGTCTGTAACCACATGAAAAGATCCCGGGACAAAAGATGGTTCAGGAAGTTGAGTGACTTCTTCAGGGCAAGTATCTCCTTTATATTTATTTGCATGAGCCTGTCCTTATTGTCCCAAACCCCCTGCACTTTTATTCCTCATGAAACTGCTCCTCAAAGTCCAAAGAGTCTGCAGTGCCTGACTGCTTTGCAGCAGGGAGAGAGAAGGGGAGATCTGGATTTAAGGATATTGGTTGTCTGCATAAAAGATTTCTCATCTGGCAAACCAAATCACTGGGATTTGAAAAGATAAAAGATATTGATGCTGGGAATTAAGAGATTTCAGAAACAACTCTGTCTTTCTTATGTGGAGTCTTAAAGTGGTATGATGAGAACCATAGATGACACAACAACCAAAATCCTGATGTATTTCCTCACAGCGACTGAAGTCTGGGTGGAAAAACCTTTGAAATAGGTCTAGATAAAGGTCTATTTCTTCCTGTGGAAGAAAAGCTCTTGGAACTGATGTGTCTACTTGATATCCCAGTTAAACAATCCTGTATGAAGGAGTCAAGAAAGACTTTTGAATGTTGTCTTGGAATCCCAGCTTGTGTAAGACATCTCTCACCCAGGAGAGGAATTCATGACACTTTGAAAAAGATGCTTTGTGAACACTCTTGGTGCAGCAGATAGTCCAAAGGGTAAAACAGAAAACTGATAATGTGATCCCAACACACACAAGCTTAAAAAACATCTGAAGTTTAGAAGAATAGAGATATCATGATAAGCATATTTTAAGTCTCCTGTTGTCAGGAAACATGAAAGAGAAAAATGAGGTAACAGGATGTGAAGTGTAGTGACTTAATTTTAAATTTTGGTATCAGGTTTATGAAAGAAAGATATAGAACTGGTCTCCAAGAGTTTTCTTTTTTTCTTTTTTGTTTGGCACCAAGAACATCCTTGAATAAAAACCCTTCAATTATCTGGGAAGGAGGAACTTTTTCTATCACTCCTTGGGACAGAATGTGATGAAGAACCAGTGGAAACAAAAGAGTCTGTTCTAAAAGATGAGAAAGAACTCTACTGTAAAAGAGGGGTTTCTTCACACTGACATCTTTAACCTTGATAAGTGATTTTCAGAACCCATTTGTCTGAAACTAACTGTTGCCAAACAGAAAAATGCAGTTTCAGATTTCTGGAAGAAAAAAGGGGCCAGGGTAGGAGGGGCTGGCAAGGTCTTTTGAGAAGTCATTCAGCCTTGTTTGGAAAGGAAACAAAAATCTGATCAGACTTACGAATGGCCTTAGTTTTATTCAAATAGTACCTAAGATGTCTGTGCAAATCCAAGGTATGCAGGGCCTTTTTTGGTTTTGGGAGGTTTGAGACATTTTTATGGAAGCCCTTTGCCATTTCTTCTTAAACATATATTTATTCATCTGTAGTTTGTTGAGACTATTTATTTATTTTTGTTTGACAAAATTAGATGAGAAAATAGAAAATCCCTTGGACAATTTTGAAAAAGAGAGCTGAAAACTCTTACAAAGTTCCTGGATCAGCTTGCCCTTTTTATCACTCTTTTTCATCACCTCTGCAGCAGAGCAGCAATATGCTTAATACCTATATGAAGGAGAAATTAAAATCTCATTTTATCATCATCTGGGAAGTTCTGAGAATGCAGCCAAATAAATCTCCTCAAAATAGTACCAGTGGCCATAGCCCTGAAAGAAGTACAAACAGGGTCATAAGCAATGGAAAAAAATGAGTAGTGACCTATGTGATAGAAGAAACTAAGTTATTTATTTCAGATTTTTCCACAGAAGAAGAAACTGTAGGTAAAACATTCCTCATGCTTTCGCAATTTTTCAGAACAAACTTTAACATATCAGCCTAAAAATTCAAATTTCTGAAAATCAGAGATGCAGAAGTATACACTTTTTCCAATACATTTCTATAATTTTCCCATCCTTATTAGAAAGAGTAGGATTGGAATGAACTATGTGCTTAGCAGCAGTGGGATCCCCTAAAGTTATACCTGCTCTGTCAGGTTTGGGAATAATGTGTAAACATTTAAAAGACTGAGGAACTTTATACATCCTATTTGCCCTTTTAGGGGTAGCTGGCTGATTGTCAGAAAAATTGCAGGCAGTAACATGGATCACCTTCAAAACATTAAATGGTCATAACATCTAAGGTCAGAACATTGAGACCATAACATCTGAAAGCCATAACGTCTAAAACTCATAACATCGAATTTCATAACATTGAAACTTTGCATTACAACTTCAAAACCTACAAATCACATGTAAATAACATCCCCTCCACATAAAACAACACCAAAGTAGTAAACACACTTTGTACTACATTTCTGCAGGGGGGCAAGCTCCCCTGCACCCCCTCATGTAGAGGGCTCCACCCCCCCACACCACCCCTGTAAATTAAATATACCATCTCCAAGATTGAACTGGTGGGTGCAGGGGGCTTGCCCCCCTGCAGAAACATAGTCCAAAGTATGTTTACTACTTTGGTGTTCTTTTAGGTGGAGGGGATATTATTTACATGTGATTTGTAGGCTTTGAAGTTGTGATACAAAGTTTCAATGTTATGAAATTTGATGTTATGAGTTTTAGATGTTATGGGTTTTAGATGTTATGGTCTCAATGTTTTGAGCTTCAATGTTATGAACTTTAGATGTTTTGAAGGGGATCCAGTAACATACATATCCTCTAAACCAGACGTAACAAGAGGAATGGGTGTAGTTTCTGGAAAATCCTTCTTTAGCAACTCAGTATTTTCAGAGGGACTGAGGAAAATCAGTGTTCTCCCACTGAAAACACTGTCAAGTTCTAGCAAAAGTTTCAGAGAAAGAGAAACCCCCACAAGGAGAATGAGAAACTGTCCTCTTCTCTGAGTTTGAATCAGAAATCTGAGGTAAAAACCCTAATCTGACTCTGCACCTTCTGGTTCAGATTCAGAATCTCAAGCTTCTTCTGGAAAGAGTGATCCCTCTTTCCTTACAAGAAGCTAATTTACAGGAGGTATCAATATCCTGAATTAAACCTTGAGACAGCCCCAGTAAACTACTTCTATCCAAAGAAATTTGAGGAGGAATAGATGTCTGTTTGGTTTTCTCTTTCTTTTTGTGAGGAAAAATGGGGCCAAACGTGTTACTAATGGCAACAGCAACTTCGCCAGGCATGGGCACAGCATTCTGACACAAAAGGGATCCTTCCTTGTTCCCTGTCGCAGAACAGACAAGAGTAGCTCTCATTGCCCACTGAGAAAACCCAAACAACTGTTGCAGTATACTAAATAGTAGGAATGTCCTGCCAGGGCAGCCCAGCACTTGGTGAATATACAAAAGCCTAATGATTTTGTATGTTGTGTACATCACACTTATGCTCCCCCCTCACAGAACATAGGGGATAAAAGGGACATACAGACATAACTACTCAGAACTGAATTGCCCCAGAAAAGAACAGTCTTCAGAAAAGAAAGGAGTCCATGCACATCCAGATGTAAAAGGAGAAACCCTCAGTCAGAATGGAATTTAAAACAAAAAAAATCCCCCTCTCGTTTGTTCTGGAGGGAGGGAGCAAAGACAGCAACAGTGAAGAGAAGGACATCTACTGTTACGGTAAGATTTTACACAACTTTACCACATCTTTGTATATGATCTTTGCAGTATCCTCAATAGCATGGTGAGTCTAAAAGTTCAAGAAACAGAATGGGAGATGTAAGGCTGAGAAGAGCCCGCAACAAACCCAAATAAAATAGTTTCAGCAAAACCTGTTCTTGCCCTATAAACCATTTCTAACTTATAATGATTAGTAAAGGTATGAACTAAAGACCAAGTAGCAGCTTCAATGATGGAATTGGTATCCAACCCCTAGAAAGAAGCACCAGAAAAGGCAACAGCCCTAATGGAATGAGGTCTAAAAGAAGTAGACAGACAACTGCCATGAAGAGTATAACAAAAATAAATGCCCTCAGATATCCAGGAGGACATGATTTGCTTAGAAAAAGCCAAACCTAATGTCCTTGGATGAAAGGAAACAAAAATCTGATCATACTTACGAATGGTCTTAGTTTTATCCAAATAGTACCTAAGCTGTCTGAGCAAATCCAAGGTATGCAAGGCCCTTTTACTAGCAGCCTGAGGGGAAGGAAAAAAGGAAGGGAGTTGTACCAGCTAATTCAAAGACAACTCATTTTCTATCTTGGGCATAAAAGAAGGATTAGTACTAAAGAACATCCTGTCCCTGTGAAAAATCAAAAAATGAGAAATGGCCATAAGGGTTTGGAGTTCAGAAACCCACTGAGCAGAAGTAAGACCCAGCAATAAAACAGTCTTCCAGGTACAATGTTGCAAAGAAATGGAATCTGCAGGCTCAAAAGTAGCAAGAGTGAATTTTTCCAAAACAGAAGTAAGGTCCCAAGGAGGAGGAATTGGTTTCCTTGGAGGCCTAATATGCAGGCTGTCAAAATGTGAAGCCAAATGAAGATTCAAGGGCAGACAAGCAGAAGTGGCTGACAAATGATCCTTCACAGAAGAATAGGCCAGACTAGAGCAACTCAAGGAGGACCACAGGGACCCCACTGAATAACGTGCCCTGGTTACGAGCATAGCACCAGACAAAAAATCTTTTCCATTTGGACATATACGATTTTCTGATTGAGGGTTTCCTTGCCTCCTGCAAAACCCTGAGCACATCCTCAGAAAACAGGTGCCTGTAAGGGATCAAAAGCCTATCACACAGTGTCAGCTTTAGTGTGGACAAGTGAGGATGGATGAGAGACCCCTTGTCCAGTGAGGAGATCCAACCAGTGAGGTGACTTGTGGTGATTGCCCCTGCCCAGATGTATTAAGAAGGGGAACCAGTGCTTTCTTGGCCAAAAGGGAGTCACTAGGAAGATTTTGGGGGAGTCCAGCTGAATCTTCTGCAGGACTCATGTACATAGAGGAAGAGGAGGGAAAGCATAAATAAATATCCCCTTCAAAGGAAAAGAAAGGGCATCTGTATTTCATGCCAGATGGATTGCCACTCTGAAACAGAAGAGAGGGAACTATCTGTTCAAAGGAGAGGCAAAAAGGTCTACCTAAGGAATATCTCATCAATGAGCAATGTCCACAAACACATCTCTGTGAAGCATCCATTCATGAGCCTGTGTTTTGGACCTGCTCTTGACAGTCTGCCACTAGATTGGACTCTGAAGGAATGTATATTGCCTGAAGTGTTAACTGATAACTGAGAGCCACCACCCAATCCTGAAGAGCCATCCTGCAGAGGAGATAAGATTTTGTTCCTCCTTGCTTATTGACATACCACATCACTGTAGTTTTGTCTGTGCAGACCTTCAAGGGGCCTAAAGAGAACATGGGGTGAAAAGCTTGAAGGGCCAGAATCAGAGCTCTCATCCCTTTGATGTTGATATGGTCTAACTTCTGATGGGGTGGGGGGTGACAGAGACCCTGAACTTTCAGGTGACCAAAAGAAGGCCCCACCCATGTCTGAGACATCAGTGAATAGTTCTTGAGAGGAGACTGGAAGCTGAAAGGGCAGGCCTGGATTGAGAGCAAACTGTTGAATCCACAACTCAAATTTGTTCTTTAGACAAGAAAGGAGAGGTGCACTGAAATCCAGAGTGTGACAATGCTGCAGCCAAACTGACTTGAGGTACCACTGAAGCTTCTGCATATGCAGTCTGGCAAGAGGGAGCACTGGAATGGAAGAGGTCATGAATCCCAGGGCCTGAAGAAACTCCCTGTCTGGCATGGCAGCCAGAGGAAGAAGTGACTGAAAGAAGGCTGCCAAAGACAAAACTTTTGGAGGAGGAAGAGAGGCCACCATTGGCATTGTCTGAATCCTGCATCTCCGATCCACACAATCCTGAGATGGAGTTAGGATGAACTATTTGAAGTTGATAGTGAACCCTAGACTTTAAAGAAGAGAGATAGTGAACTCCAGATCCTGTAGCAGGTGACTGGGAGAAGGTGGCTGAAGGAATAGGAAAAATATGAATACCTTGGAGCCTGCAGAAAGCAGTCACAGGAGCTAGGCATTTTCTGAATACCCTTGGGGCAGTAGCGAGGCCAAAGGGAGACACAGAGGAAAGTAAAAACTTTCTGAAAAGAGAGTGAATAGGGATATGAAGGTAAGCAGATTTCAAATCCAAAGACATCAAAACAGCCTGGGGTAGTAAATGAAAAAAACAGGATTTGAAGATTAAGCATCTGAAAAGAAGGGACCTTGAGAAAGTGTTGAGCTGAGATCCAAAACAGGCCTGTAAGAACTCTCTTCTCAAGGAAACAGGAACAACCTGGAATAAAAACCCTTTCCCACTTGAGAAGGGAGGACAAGATGAATGGTTAAATGGTTCACCAGCGACCATAGAACCTCCAGGAAATCAGTAAGTTGCTCTAGAGGGGGTTGTGGAATCCCTAAAAAAAGAGGGAGAGACTTCTATACCATGAGATAACCTTGATGGATGAAGTATAAACTACACTGGAATTGATGCAGACAGAGTCCATATAGAAGAAAACTCAATCATAGCAATAGAATAAAAGGGTAACAAAAGAAAGTCATATGGAAAAATAGATAATTTGTTGCTAAATAAAGTCATTATGGAGAACTGTAAAAAGGGGAAGAATCTAAGTATTGATGGAGTGACTACAAAAAAGCATTTGACAGTATCCCACATTCATGTAAAAAAGAGTGCTTGAAATGTATAAGATACACCCTACACTGAATGATTACATTACAGTGACCACTTTGCAATTAAGCCATGATAAAGGACAAATTATTACTCCAGTGATAAAAAATCAAAGGGGGATATCCAGGGTGACTCTGTGTCTCTGCTGCTATTCTGTCTTACCCTTAACCCATTAAGCTGTCTACTTAGCATATTAGGTCATGGCTATAATTTGGCTCTCAGAAAGCAACAGAGTATAAAAACTTTTCATCTCCTCTTTGTCGATGATTTAAAACTGCATAGCTCATCAAATGAGGAACTGAAAGGACAACTGCAAGTAGTGAAAACTTTTTCAGATGATATAAGAATGTCATTTGGTAGACTGCAGTGGTGGTGCTACGGTAGTGTTGTCACTTCACAGTAAGAAGTTGTCCTGTTCGATTCTCAGCTAGAGCGTCTTCTGTGTGGAGACATGTGTGAATGGGCGTACCTTCGTTGAAGGTTATGCTTTAGGACTGGCAACTCGGCATGTAAAAATCTATTGCCAATCATTAGTGGACCGGAGTTCCGCTGTGGTGACCCCTAACTGGGAAAAGGCGAAAGACACAACAACATAAGAATGTCATTTGGTCTTGATAAAATGTGAAAAGAACCTTTAAAGCAGGAACGCTACAGCACCAAGAAAACATCATTTTGGGACAAGAATGTGATATAAAAGATCTTGAGCAAGAGAGAGTGTATAAACATTTGGGAACTGATGAAGGATAAACAAAAACACATGAACATATATGAATAAAACTCAGTAAGGAATATTTTATAAGACTTAAATTAATCCTGAAAACAGAGGTGGCATCTAGGAACAAACTTCAAGCTATTAATCAATGTATTCTTCCTGTCCTAACTTACAGTTTTGGAGTGATTGGCTGGCCCCAAAATGTTTTGGACAGACTAGACAGAAAAACAAGAAAGATGCTTCATGCTCATCAAATGATTTATAAAAATCAGTGCATACCAAAATTATATATCCCCTCTACTGTATGGGCCTCTTTGAAATTGATTACATGTATAAATCTGCAATCGTGGGACTGCACACATATCTGCTGACTCACAGAACTCAAACATAGTGAAAGTTTTGAAACAACAGGAGAATAAATCTAAGATAACTTCCTTGCTTAGTTTAGCAGAAGCATACCAGCATCAAGCAGGAATGGAAATTAAACCAGAAGTAGATAAAAATCAGGCTGCAACTGAATGTGCCAAAAAATCAAAGTAAGAATATAAGGTAAAGGATCAGATGAGAAGGCAAGAAATGTGGAAAATCCATAAATATAGTTAGAAGTATAGAAAACTCCTGGAAGAACCTCTTGTTGATCAGGATTGAATGCAGGAATAGTTAAGGAGGGGCAAATTCAAACCAAAAGATGAAAGGTTAATATTGACGGCCAAAGATAGTGGGCTACGTACACAAAGATTTACAAAGTCCATTGAACATATGGGAGAAACAGTCAAATACGGGTTTTGTAAAAAACAGAATTGGAAACAGTCACACATCTTGCCACTGGTTGTGATATACTAATGGCAGAAGGACTGTATACTGAAAGGCATAATAATGTGGCAAGACTGTTGCACTGGGGATTATACAAACATTATAATACTGAAGTAGCTGAAAAACACTGGAAACATGAGCCACAAAGCATCATAGAAAATGATAAAATCCACATTACATGGGATTACCCATTAGCAACAGTTAAAAGATAGATGCAAGAAAACTAGGTATAGTGGTCCATGAAAAGACGACAAAGGTAGCATTGCTCATTGAAATCACTACATCCAATGAGTACAGTGTCTTGCATTCAGGCAGACACAAAGTCATAAAATATCAGGACCTGCATGCAGAAACAACAGCAGTGTGGAAGAAGACAGTTCCAATAGTAGCAGGAGAAACTGGTCTTATACCAATACATGTAACTCCATAAGAATTGCAGAAGGCGTCATTACTGGGCACATTGCAGGTGCTGTAAATAGCACTTCTGGTTGACATCAAAGGTTGAAACTGTCACTTGATCCTCTCTGGTATAGATGATGAACAGGCAGGGTAGTTCATTTATATGCTCTATTACATAGAAATACATCAGGATGGGTAGCAGCTTTACAAAATATAAACAAAATGATTAACAGACAGACTACACATACATGCTTACAACTCAGCAGTTTACTGCAAAATGTCAGACTCATATGTGTTTATTATTTACACACTTGTGCAAGCCCCTAGAAAACTTCTTAAAGTTGCACACACACAATGATCTACATCCTGCCTCTTAAATAGATTGTCTTGAATGACATGACTTTAGAATAAGACATGCAGTAATATAGACATTAGAACAAACACAATGTTCATGTCCAATTTGCCATGTATCTGTAACGTGGTCTGGAAATGTGACCTAATCTAGTAACATAGTATTCAAAGTTGAATTTAGCAACAGGGACAGTCTTTGGTGAACAACTCCTATCAGGAACTTTGGGCTTCATCTCAGGAACAGGGATATTCACTGGAATGTCCTCAGGAATTGGAACGCTGGACAACTCACTCTGAGATAAAGAGTCTTTCTCACAGGCTAGGTGCTGTGGTACAGGCTTGGACACCAGCATCAAATGTTTCTGATTCTGCCTAATCTCTGCTCCTTATGATACCACAATGTATGATCTGAGCTCTGTGCAATACTCTTCACGACTCCACTCCGATCATAGCCTTTGCACGTTTGCATTCTCACTGTCTTTCCACATAATGGATTGAGCTGTTTGCTGGACTTATCGTAATAAGACTTCATGATAGATATTTCTTTAACAGATAGGCTTTTACAGATGTTATTCTTAGCACTTGGGACCAACAGACTACTGCTAATTGATAAGGTAGTTCTGATTTGTCTTGACAGAAGTCTCAGGGCAGGTGAACCAAGATTTCTATCTCGAGGAACATTTCTGAGATTCAAGAGATTCAGGAAAAGATCACTATTATCTTGTTTCAGCTTCTCTAGTAACTTGCACACTTTGAACTGCACGTTCTGCCAAACCATTTGACTACGGATACTCCGGAATACTTGTGACATGAGTAAAGTCCCACTCTTCGGAAAATCTTTTGAATTGTACTATTGTCAGAAATAACTTTGTGTGAACTACCATTAATTAATTAAAATAGTGTTCAACTGTAAGGCTTCATTCAAGAACAGTTTATAAATACTCAACCACAAAGCAACTTCTAAAGTTAAAGTATACATATATTAATATATATATATATATATATATATATATATATATATATATATATATATATATATATATATATACTATGTTTATAAAAGTATATATAAAGAATATATAAAAATAATGATGTCATAGAGGCTTTAGTATAAATGTTAGCATTACTTTTATGAGATGTAAAAGGTCTGAAGAAGCCCATAAGGGTGAAAGTGCTAACCTGGAATTCCAGTAAACCTTGGATTTTATACTACGTGCTTGAACTATTACTTATAGTGCTACTAGTTTTCTCTGTGTATGGTCTGATCACCGTGGAGTGCTCTGGTGCTGTTTCTTTGTTTTAACACCAAGTAATGTTGACAATTATACTCGAAAATGTCAGTCACTACTGTGGACCAAGGTAGTTCAGGAATCTGGTTTAGCTGAAGTGGTTCCTTTTGTTGATGTGGCTTTGTACTATTTCATACAGGACCAGTTGAAAGTAATCTCTCAATATCTTGTGAAATCGAAGGCCAAAACACTAGTCCTCTTGCCCTCCTTTTTGTAGAATTGGTTCCTCGGTGGCCCAATGCAATATAGTCATATACTCTTGTTGCAAGGACTTAGGAACAATGACTTTAGGACCTTTCATGACAATACCATTATCAGACAAAATCTCATCTCTGTAAGGAAAATAAGGTTGCAGTTCTTGAGGTAAACTAGATTGCTTTTGATGGCCCTCCTTGACTGATAAAGTGGTTGAGCTTCTGTAAAATAGGATCTGAGGCTGTATGATTTCTAAGCTCATCAAGACATGTGGAAGAAAAATTTTTCACTTCCATACTTCAAAATGATGTTTCTCATTGTCAGGCTCTTCGGTGGTAATTCTGGGTGATCTGGATAATCTATCAGCAAGATAAAGAAGTTTGCCTTTCCTGTAGACAAGATTGAAACTGTAGTTTTGCAATCTCAACATCATGTATTGTAATCTGGCTGGAGCTGAATGCATAGGCTTTCTCAAATTGTAACTAGAGGTTGATGGTCTGTTTCAATCTAGATAGGTCTACCATAAATATAATCATGAAACTTTGAACATGCAAACACAATTGCCAAGAGTTCTTTCTTGATCTGAGCATACTGTATCTCAGTTTAGGTTAGAGATCTGGATGCATAGACAACAGGTTGACCCTCTTGAAGAATGACCGCACAAAGACCAAATTTAGAAGCATCACAAAAAAGAGTAACTAGTTTATGGACATCATAGTATCTGAGAGTTGGTAGACTGGCAATTTGTCTGTTTCAGGACATCAAATGCTCTTTGGTGTTGTTCCAACCATGACCAGGATATATCTTTATGTGTCAACCCTCTAAGTGGTGCTGCTAGTTGGCTTAAATCTGGAATGAACTTTCTTAGGTAGTTAACCATGCCAAGAAAACATTGTAGGGCTTGAACATTGTCTGGAGCTGGCATCTCAAGAATAGCTGTTCACTTGGAAGGGTATGGTCATAAGCCTGAACTGGGAAATAAATGACCAACATAAGTAACTTCTCATAACCTGAACTTGCATGTCTTAGGATTCATCTTAAGAGTCACTTGAGCTCTTTCCAGAACTTTCTCGAGGTTTCTGTCATGCTCAGTGTCACTATTACATCCTACCAAAATATCATCTACTATAATAGCACAGGGCTACCCAGAAAAAAATTGCTCTGTTGCATGCTGAAAGACTTCACTAGCAGAACTTATCCCAAATGGCATTCCTAAAAATCTGTACCTGCCAAAAGGAGTACTGAACATAGTGAGTAGAGAGGATTTTTGATCAAGCAATATTTGCCAAAATGAACTCTTTGTATCAAAGACAGAAAAACAGTGGCACTTGGCATCAGAGGTATGACCTCTTTGACTGTACGCATTGGATGATGAGGTCTTTTTAGTGCTTTATTCAAATCTCATGGATCACTACATATTCTGATATCACCTGAGCTTTTCTTATAAACTACTACCATGGAAGATACCCATTCAGTAGGTTCATCAACTTGACAAATTACACCTTGCTCCACCATTTTGTCTACCTTGGCTTTGACTCTGTTCTGCATAGCTACTGGAACTTTCTGGGCTGGTCAAACAACTGGGCTGACATCTGGTTCTAACTTCATGGAACACACAACTGGAAGCTCGCCAAGTTTGCCTTCGAAAAGATCAGCATAGGTAAAGAAAATATACTTGACAAAATTAGAGCAGTGGTCTTTCAAACTAACATGGTGGACTTCCTTATTAAATGAAAGCAGTCCCATTTTCAAACTGTCTCTGAGCCCTAATAATGACTGGACTTGCCAAGTGACCACATAAAATAACAAGTTGTAGCTTCTCCCAGCAGAGCAACATAAAAATACTACTGCACCCTCAGTCTGAATCTCTTCACCACCATAAGAGACAAGCTTTGTAAACTTTGCCAAATCAAGCTTTTCACCAGCACATACTCTAGCAAATGTTTCTGCAGACATAACATTGAACTTTGAGCCAGTATCAACTTTGAGGTCTATCGGTTTTCCATTTATCCGAACAGTACCAAATGCTTCATTCTTTGTGCTTAAATCTACTACACTGACTATTCCATGAAGCACTGACTCACCATCAACATAAAAAGTAGGGTTGCAGCTTTCTAATTGATCAACTTATTTTTTTGAATGTTCTCTTTTAATAAAATAATATGTGCCTTTTTATTTACAAAACCTTATGAAATAATTCCACGTTTTTACATTTGTGACATTGCTGACCAAAAGCTAAACATTTTTCACTTTTAGTCTCATGACTTCCTCCACAGTTATGACATTTGGCTATGAAACTGATTGGGGGCATATGTTTGAGTTTGCTGACTCATTCTTGTGCTTCAGTGAGACTGTGTAGTTTCCATAGCACACCTTGGAACTTGCTAGAAAGCTACTACAGGGTTTCCTTGTGAGTGTTGCAGGGTTTACAGTTGCAGCCATGTCCTTGGGCCTCTTTCTTTTAATCATGTGCTGCATACTATCAACATGGGCTTTAGAAGTTGCTGGAAGCATGCATCATTCATTTGTAAGCATATTTGTTTGCTTTTCCTGTAAGCTCATATATCTGACAAATCTCAGTGGCCTTAAATCACTGTCACGAAGCAAAATATTTTTCCTCAGCATCATCTTTAATACCACACACAAGTTTGTCTTTTATCAACTCATCCTTTAAGCCACCAAATCTGCACATTTTAACCTTGTTTCTCAAATCAGTTATATATGCTGCAAATGTTTCACCTGGCTTTTGATCTCCTGTGTAAAATAAGTGCCTTTCCATTGTAATATTCATTTGGGAGTTACACATTTCTCTAAATTTATGTTTTACACACTTGGGTTCCTCCCTTGATTCAGCCGGTACAACTATATGATGGTTTCCCCCTCTCCTGCAAAGATAGCAGATGCATACACAAATGAATATTCCCTTTCTATGTCTTCTGAACTAGCTAAATTAAGCAGAATAAATGCCTTTATATGGTCATCTTTATCAGAAAATGCAGCCTGTATGAAACTATCATACTCTCCAGTTCTCTGCAATATTATTGTCAAGCACCAGTGGATTTGGTTTCTGAAATCCATCTGCCATGCCAACAAATTATAGCCAAACAGAATGAAAAATATGATCCTTCTAATTAAGTATGAACATACACAGAGCTAGCACTTGTAATAACATTCAAATGCACAATGAACTCTTCAAAATGCTTTACTTTTCAAAATATGCACTGTAATGGCTGTATTTTGTTAAATAACTATACTGTAGTACTACACAAACATGTGAACACTTCATACTCTTCAGACAACTTGAATAACTTTGATTAATGTGAAAAAGTAGTGCTTAGTAAAAAAATGAGGTTGTTCCCATTGTTTTTTTTCATTTTATGGAATTTGGACTTTATTCTAAACATTTTCTGTAGTTATTCCAAATATTTCTGTTAATATATCATAACAATGGATATTTCTGTTACTTAGAAATTCATTTAGCATGTTCTGAATGCCTCATTTCATATTTTGTGAATAAGAAATAGTTTGAGCATGTTTTAATACCTGAAATTAGTTTCTGACCTGTTTTGCGAGTTATACGTGCAATAGGGATGTTTCACTCCTATATATTCCTCCATTGTTAACTAAGTGCCTCTTGGTCTCAAACTGAAGAATCTGGCTTCCTTTCTGGCCCCATATCCATTTTTGAAATGCCTCTTCAGACACCATGTCTCTTGTCCCTCTCTAGTATAGATGATGAACAGATGGGGTAGTTTTCATCTCCAAACTCTGAGACTTCATCAGACTGAATCAAACAGTAAACACATTGCATTTAAATACATCATAAAACACATCACATGACTTATCAAGTCAATGCCTTAACCCCTTCCTTCTTAAATACGCCATAAAGTTCTCGTGGCTATTTAACCCTGGTGGGTAGCATGCATTTAGCCTGACATACTCAAGCCGGCCAAGTTCTTCTTCTGCATTAAATATTGTTTCATAACCTCTAATTTCACCTAGCACTACTTACATTAGAAATACATTTGATTTTATCCAGAATATTAAGAGAATAAATGTTTTGGATTCTGATTTATTAGTCACCCTAGATATCAAATCTTTATATAACGTAATTACTAATGAAGAAGGTATGGAAATGATGAGGTTGGAGTTAATAGCTTCAGGCCTTTTTTTGAAGAATAGGATTGGCTATTGATGGAAATGTTCAGTGTCATTCTGTGTTATAACTTTTTTAAGTTTAATGAGGATATTTACAGTCAAATGAATGGTGTGGCAATGGGTGTGGCTATGGCACCCAGTTATGCTAATATTTTTATGAATGGTTGGGAAAAATGCATATTTTAGTTGATAGGTTTATTGATAACATAATTTTTTTACAAACGCTTTATTGATGATCTTTTTATTGTATGGAGAGGGGTAACTAATTCTCTCAATGTCTTTTTAACACACATCAATAGTGTCAGCACTTTTTTTACAGTTTACATCAGTTTTAGATGAGTTTAGCATTTCATACTTAGATGTAATAGTATTCAAAGAGAATGGGAGGTTACTCATCAAAATAAACAAAACAAATGTGCAGAATAATGTATATTTACACTTCTCTAGTATGCATCCTAAATATACCAAAGAAAATGTGGTTAAGGGGCAGTTAATGAGAGTTAATCAGTTAACTGCCAAAAATGAAGATTTTTCTCATTAAAAGTAAAAATTTATGTTACAAATTTATAGTGAGAGGGTATTCTAAGAACTTAGTTATAGACAAATTTGAGAAGTAAAGTTAGGAAAAAGGCAAATTTTATGCCTCTGAGGGATGCAAATAATGATTATAGTACTGCTATGCAAATTCCAAATAGTGTTGATTCCACAGCTATTAAACAGATTATTAATAATAATTGGAAGATTTTGAAAAGCTGCAAAGAGATTTACAAGGCAGTTGGAGAATGTCTTAGGTTTGTGCAAAAGAGGGGTAAAAGTTTTAATAACTTTTTTCAGAACCAGTTAAATGTCAGACAAGAAAAGGTAAGAAGTAAAAAAATGCAAAAATGCTTAGCGTGTAATTTGTATGACTTGATTTATGATGGCATCAATTAAATTACAATTAATTTCAAAATCAATATCAAAGGTGTTTTTACATGTAAGTCAAAATATGTAGTTTATCTGATTATTTGCAGATCATGTGGGGCATTTTATGCAGGATGTACTAACAGAGAACTGTACAAAAGAATGTATGAGCACAAATGGGCAGTGGAGACTGGAAATGAAAACAACACTATTGGGAAGCATTATAAGATAGGGAACTGTCTGATTTTAAATTTGTAGTGCTAGGTGAAATAAGAGGTTATGAAACAATATTTAATGCAGAAGAAGAACTTGGCTGGCTTGAATATTCATGGCAAGTCAGGCTAAATGCATGCTACCCACCAGAGTTAAATAGCAGCGAGGGCTTTGTGGCTTATTTAAGAAGGAAGGGGTTAAGGTATTGACTTGATAAATCATGTGATGTGTTTTATGATGTATTTAAATGCAATGTGTTGAGTGTTTGATTCAGTCTGATGAATTCGCAGAGTTTGGAGACAAAAGCGCTTACTGAATCTGTCTATTAATAAAGTTTGGTGTTTTTAACCATTTTTTCCATTTCATTTTATCTTTATTCAGTTTATGTTTTGCTTTTGAATAGATGGGGTAGTTTGTTTATATGCTTTATTAAATAGAAAGATATCATGATGGATGGCAGCTATACAAAATATAAACAAACTGATTAACAGACAGACTACACAGACATACATGCTTACATCTCAACAGCTTACTACAAAATGGCAGTCAGACTCGTAAATGCTCAGTATTTACACACTTGTGCAAGTCCCTAGAAAGCTTCTTAAAGTTGTACACACACACTGATCTACAGAAACAATAGTAATTTCATTAACTTTAATAATACTTTGACTTAGGAATGGGATCCTCTCCCATCATGGTATTAGAAACCCAAAAGATTTGAAGAAAATAAAACAAATGACAGAAAGAACACAGCAGTCTGAAATAATGAGACACCAAATTGGAAGACAAAATGAAAGTTGAAAGGACAAAAGAACCTGGTCAAAAGGAAGGAAGGGGAGAGGCGAACTGTCAAAGAGAAGCAGGCTTAACAGCTAAAGGAGGCTTCTGGGCCACAGAAATCTGAGAAGCCTTAGCCTGCTCTACAGGCCTGGCAGGATTGCCTCCAAACAAAAGCAGATCTAGAAGGAAAAGTCCTCTGAACTTAAGAATAGGAGAGTCAAAAACATGTTTAAGGTCCTACAAGACTTTGCCTTTCTCTTGAAGAGACTTGAAGATATCAGCAGCAGCACCCACAGTCCCAAAAAGATGTTTATTATCCAAAGCAGCATCCAACAATTTGTCCTTAATGTCCTCAGGTAGATACTGGAGACGAAGCTAAGAATAATGTCTCATGACAGCACCAGAAGCTGCAGCCCTGGAAGAGGCATCAGTAGCAGCATTATAGTTACACTTGATGGAGTGGAGAGCCACTTAAGGATCAGAGCCTAAAACAGATAAGGCAGAGATTTGCCTTCAGAATCAGCAAGGTCAGAAATAACCTGAGAAGCCTGAGAAATCAGGACAAGAGCATGCCTGTCATCTGGGTCTGTTAATTAATAGCACCAAAAACCAAAGTAGAAGCAGTGTAAACTTTATCAATCATTTCCATATCCATACTATCCTTAACAGAAGGCAAAATTTTGGAAGAGGGCAAGAGCCTAGAAGGTTCCACAGAAGAGACTGACACCACAGCAGGATCAGCACAAGTATATTTAAATAAAAATTGACAATCCTCAGGAACCGTATAGAACCTATCAATTTTCATAAGAGCAGGAGGCTGAGAATCAGGAGACTTGGAAGCAACAATGAACAAAGTTGCCAACATTAGAGGAACTGCCAATGGTTTAGGAGAATCCGTATCCTCCTGAAGCAACTCATAATATCTTCTGTGACTATCAGAGACTTGAGAAGAATCCCACTTAAAGTATTCCATCATCCTAGCAACTGAGACCCCAAAGGAAATTGTTCAAAAGGGGACTCAGGGCTAACAGACTCCTCAACAGAACCATAAGCCAATCCCCATCCAAATACTCTGGTTCCCTAAGCCATTTAGAAGGGGTAGAGGTCCAAGGAGGAGGAGGTACCAAAACCCCTTAAGGAGGCCTCAGAGCTATCAGGGCAGAAAACAAGCCCTGAGTAAACTCGTGCCATTCCCTTTGAGGATACTTAGGACATACTAAAACATGCTTCATTTATTGTCTTTTTAGAAGGGATATCAGCCCTAACAGATACTGGAGGTTCTGACACTTGGCAAAATTTGATAAGAGAACCCAGGACCTCCTCCCTGACCAGTATCTATAGAATCCCTGTAGGACCATCTGAGATAATCAATCATGGTTCCCCCTCAGCACACAGAGCAGATGAGTGCAAAGCCTCAGAAGATATGTGAAAAGACACATCCATGCTGGCATCCAGTGGGGCTGTGGTAAAGGAATCCGATGTAGATGCCAAATGACCTACAGACTTATTACCCGCTTGTAGAGGGATGTCTGGTGGAGGCTAGAATGCTAAAGAATCCAGCTGAGACTTCTTGGCATTCTTCTTACCTAGTATGAATATCTCAGGGTTAAAGGATTCTGCCACAGTACCCTGGGCTATCTGTTTAAGCTGGTGGTTTTCAAGATAACTGGCCAGGGAAGACAAATGGCTATTGAGTGTCTAGGCATAAACGCTTTACAGATACTACAAGAGGTACGGTTGTGGGAAGCACCCAAACAAAAAAGACACTATTCGTGACGGTCCTTATATGGAATCTGCCTAACACACTGACATCTTCCCTTCTTAGATGACATGAACTCTAGGTAGCAAAATAAAATACAAGACCAAGAAAAGAAAAAAATGAATAAACAACCTGAACAGGCCACTTATCTGGCAGCTAAATATTCAGTACGGCAACAAGGCATTCAGACCAGCTAGCAAAAATGGAGTTTGAACTGGCGGCAATAAAGTTCTGGGTAGTTGCATTTGTACATCCCTTTTATGCCTTACGTTCTGTGCTGTGAGCTTAGGTGTGATGTACGATACATTCAAGATCATTAGACTTTTGTATACTGGCCAAGCATTAGGCTGCCCTGGGCAGGATATCCCTGCTGTTTAGAATACTGCAACAGTGATACAGAAGGACATGTATAAATACCACCACAAATTTCTCCAGAAAAGAAGCCACTAGCCTATGGGGGCTAACATATTCAGCAAAAGATCAATAATAAATAAAATCAAGTTTCAGCAGAAATCATTTAAGACATAATATACTTGAACACTGCATGATCCACTGACTAAACAAGTATTTGTTTTGTTGAATTTTAGTAATTGGTTTATGGAAAAAGATATGTTTCAAAGCATTATTTTTTGCTTGATTACAAATAAAGAATAAACAAAAAGGTAAATTTAAATAAAATAACTTTTTTTTCTGATAGCTACCTGGGAATGGCTTTCACCTGAGCTGTTATACTTTTTCTGAAAATGCAGTTATGAAACATGCCTATAAGCAATATAATAATATTTAAAATATATATATGTATATATATATAAGGAGGAAACTTGCTCTGCACACAGTTTTAATATGAATTTTATTCAATCACAATCCTGATTTTATGCATAGTGTTAAATCACAAAAAAGATTTTGTGAAATGAAACAGCTATTAATATATTTGAAACTGTACTAGTCAGGCCCCTAATACCAGATACATTTTTAATTCATGCAGCTGTGCTGTTCATTTAATGTGAAACAACTCCCTTATTCTCGTTCCACTTTTGGAAATATTTACAAAAAAATATGTGTTTATGCACAATGCTCACTAACTTATACCCAAAGTTCTGAAAATATGTAAATATGTAATATGCACATTTTTATAATCAGTCAGTCAACCATATACAAGTAAATTTGTAGCAGTACAATGTCATCAGTAGGTGTTGATGCTAAATTCATCTGCCATTCGTTAAGAACATGAATCTGGTATCCTGTATGTCTCTAGAGTATGTATTAGTTTTCATTTATTAATGTAAATAATAATATATAACAAAGTTTCATAAATGGGCAGAAGTTGATGAAATTCTTGGCATCTGAGCACTGCACCCCATTTTGTCTATTTCATGCGCATTAGATATGTCATGATTTCATTTTAGAAATGCAGTTCATTAATGCTTCCTTATGTTGAACCCAGTTATAACAATTTATAATTTTATGACATTTGCAGTATAACAATTGCTTAATGGACCCTAATACTTAAACTCACCTTGCCTAAGTAATTTGCTTAAGCTGTATTGTGGTTGCATACACTCAGAAGTAATCGATTTTGTGTTTTTACAATAACAGAACTGGGATATTCTATCTAGTAGCAGTAGGTGGTGGCCTGGTCTGTCTGAGTTGGGAAACACATACAAAAGCTGTATGTATAGTACTTTTTTCGGCCAGAGGGCTTAGAAGCCAGTCTCCAGTATTTTAAGTGTCTGTATAAATTTGGAGCATTTGCTCACAGCTGCCCATCATGTAGAGGTGGCTATCAATGCCTTGTATAGACGCAAAGATCTAGAAACCAAAGTTTCCCTGTAAAACCACTTCTGAAACTGCTCCAGTAACTTGGTGATCATAGATCAACTACTTTGCAAGTTGAGTAGCTCTGAGCAGCTAGTTTGCATGTCGCGGATCACTGCCCCTTGAATGTAATGTTATATAGCTTAGTCAAGTCTTTAGTCCCAAAAGCAACCTTAGTAAGCACACTATTAACCCCTTGTTCACTGCACCCTTGCAGCTCACCCAAAAAAGGACCTGACATCATGGGTTGACACTTTCCCAGTTTCTCCAAAGGCAGTTTGGTGATATAGGTATACTGCGACAATGTAACAGTTGTTTAATACTCACTAACAACCATTTAATCCTCAAAGGAACAGATACAGTGTGTCTCTGGAGGAAAAAAACTTTTGTTTATATACACTTATAACAATAATCTGCTTGTTAGAAACACACAAGCTACACTCACCAGACATAGTATGCACCCCACATATAGACCTGCTTCACAAACCCCAAAGACCCTAGATATTCCATCTGACAATATTATGCTAAGCAAACATGAAAGCACTCGACAAAAACAACTTCTAAGACTACACATGTAGCCACATCCAGTGAAGCCCCAATTTCCAAGCTCATAAGGTAAGCCCAGTACACTACCCAGGACTCTAGTCATATAGGACTCCATTGCATAACATATTGATGACCCACTCACCAGGCTGAGCAAGGAAAAACTAACAATCACTTGCCTATCAGGGGCCGGGACACACCATGTTACACATGCACTCAAGTCAGTGCACCACAGGTACCAGTATGATTCAATCATAGTCCATGTAGGTGTAATTGACCAGAGGCATACCTCCCTATACTATATGAAGAGAAACATTATGTCACTGTCAGACTATGTGTCACAGGCTGATAATGTGCCTAGCATGTGTAAGCAGCTTTCTACCTTCACCAAGGATGATGCCACAGTATGAGCAGAAGCTGATTGACTTTGATAATTGGATTAGTTTTCGGTGTCATTCTAGGGGGATACAATATTTCTTAGCATGGAGGATATGGTGAACAAACCATGTTACTTTGTCAGTGTTGGTCTTCTCAGTCTCCTCTAGACTTTCAAATATTAGCTAAAACATTGTCCTTTCCCATAGAGCATTTTTTAGGTAATGCCAAATTGACAGACCTTCCAATATAACAAAATCTGTCCAAGAAAATCTAAACTCGTTACTGCTCAATGTCTTCCATTCCCTCCAAGCTCTCCTCACTATGAAACATGTGGACATCTGTGCAGCTACCAGCACATAGTTTAAAGCTGCAGACAGTACTCTGGCAGTTCAAGGTTTCTGTGCCTTTCACACATTCAGACCAGCAACTGCACAGGCAGGGACTAAGGGGGAAGGTGCCTTGATCTTCATCAGTAACAAGCATACCTATAGGATAGTTAAACAGAATGACACAATAGAGTTCATCCATGTCCAGATTACTATAGGCAAAGTCCCATACCATACCATATCCTAGCAAGCTATAGGTCACCCTCTATGTCCCCTGAAACCCAGACCTATTGGCGATACTCACCATTCAACCAAACGCCATACTCATGGGGGCTATAGTTATCCCTTTATAAAATAGGATTCCAACATGACCCCAAATTTGCAGGTGCAGAGATACCTAGACTTCTGTAAATGCAAACACTCTGAATCAGTTTGTACATATGCCTGGTATAGGTACAAACATATTGGACCTGGTACTCACTAATATTGGAGAATGCTGCCCCCCCCCCTCCATTTTCATGCCCTCTCATGTTAGGTCAGATAACAAAGGAGCCTCCTTCAAAATAATCAATTAGCAAACCCTGTAACAGTTAGAAGCTACTCCAAGGCAAACTACCTTTTACTGAGTGACAACATAAGAATATTTCAAGCCTCTCCAAACCCAGATAACACAGCAGCATATGTGGAACCCTATGCATCCATGTTAATGACTGCATATTGGCTGCTGTGCCTACCAGAGAAAGTCCCAAACTAATGCTAAAGACAAACCACCCTGGTAGAACCCAAAATTAAACTGGCTGTACAACAAAAGAAAAAAATAATGGCTAAAATTAGAAAGTGTAACATCAAAAAGATATAAACTGTCTCATCAAACTGAATAGACAATTTAGAGGACTAATTAAATCCAACAAAGCAAATCTTGAGGTAAAGATAGTGTCAATGGCCAAGGACAACCAGAAATCCTTTTTAGATACAACTGAAACCTCAAGGGCAGCACAAAACCATGTGCCAAACTGTTGCTAAATGGAGACATAGTCATGGAACCAGGAGATATAGCAAATGTTACGGCTATCAAACTTAGTTCCAGACGTACCCCTCTTTCATCCCCAGTCACCATCCAGGAAATGCCACCTAATGTAATCCCTCCTACAATCAGTAGGAAGCAGATTTTTGGTCCATTCTCTAAGTCCAAGAATAAAGCTTCATTCAGCCTCCAATAATATCCCAGGATGCCTCCTGAAAAATGACCTATCAGGGCCACTGGTGTCACTTTTCAACCATAGTCACTGCACAGGCTTCATGTCATGCAAATGGAAGACAAGGACAGGCCATCAAAAGATCCAGGGAACTACAGACCCATTAGTCTGACTAATCTCATATGAAAACCATGGAATGAATTATAATGTAAAAGATTAACAATGACATGGGACACCATCAGACACTGTACCCAACAAAGTTTGGTTTTGCCAAAGGCAGGTCATGCATACTGAACCTAGTGGACATCTTTGAGAAGGTCTCCAAAGCACTGGATGAGGGAAAAACAATGCATACTGCCTACCTTGAGCTAGAAAAGGCATTTGATACAATACTGTACACTAGCATTATAAACAAACTCAAAGAATTTGGCATAAACCTCTATATGACTCACTGGATAGCTAGCTGGCTCAAACAGGACCCAGGAAGTTAGGGTTGCACCTCTACAAAGAAGTTAGTCAACAGTGGAGTTTTCCAGGGATCTGTGCCAGGTCCTCTCCTCTTTGGCATCTATTTTTCAGAAGTCATGGCCAATGTCAAGGGCATCTGTTGTTCTAAGTCTGTAGAGGATTCCAAGCTATGAGCAATCACAGAAACCCTCCAAAATGCCAATACCTTACAGGAATGTCTAACATAGGCAACTGACTGGTGCAAAAGCCATGGCTTAAAACTCAATGCCAAGAAATGCATAATAGTACCTTTTGGAAAGTCAGCCACCACGGGAAACTACCTCATTGCTAAAACACCCCTAAAAGTAGACACAACAGTCAAGGATTTGTGGACTCATGTAGAAAATAACCTGGCTTTTGACCAACATGTGTTTAATGTAGTAGGAAAATCATTCTATGTCACGCAACTTATAAGTAAGGGCATTTAGGTCCAGGGAAGTCATCGTGCCACTGTACTCAATACTCATCAGACCCATCATTGAATATAGCACCTCCTTTGGTATGTACCTGACTAGGCACATCTGACAACCGGAAGGTCTACAGATGTTCATTACAAAAGGATCTCAGGGTGCAAAGACAATGTCCTATGGAGATCACTTCAAAACCCAATCTCTGTACTCTGTTTCATGCAGACTGCTAAAAGGCGATTTATGCCTGGAATCCAAAGTATCCTTGGTCCCACTCTAATGGACCTTTTGCATATCTGGAAAAAAAGCACCAGAAATAGATCTAAGAACTAAGATTTAAACTGTGCCTGTCACTTAAATAAGACCTGTTGGAGGGATGGTTAAGTATTTCAGAGAGTCCTCATTCTCTGAAATACGCTTCCTACCCATGTGAAGCAGAGCCCTTCCCTAATCTTATTCAAGTACATCTTGAACCAGTGGATGAGAGATCGTTAATTCATCCATTGTCTGGCACCTATGTCTCTGCTGGACAGAGGGAGGCATAAAATCATGCTCTAACTAACATATACCCCTTAAAGTAACCTCTAAGACACAATAACTCATGGGATAAATTTGGTTTGCATGGCTAGACTTATAAAGGCCCCGGAGGTCATTAGCCTAATATAATCCTATGAACAGAACATACCTCAAGCAGGCTGTGGTTCACAGTAACAGTTATTGGAAAAGTTGGGGAAGTACTGATTTGGCTACTCAGAAAAAAAACTTATAAAAATATGCAAATACATTATGTACATATCAGTCAGTCCAAAAGCAAATATCTCACTGTAGTTCCACAAGTAGCACAGAGTAAAAGCTTTATTGTTCAGGTAACCTGTGGATGGAGTAAGATTAAACTCTTGAGCTTCATTACCTGTGGTTCAACCCACCAATGATCAGAGTTTGTCCATAGGAACACTGTTGGCATTTTTTGCCAGTAGTGATACTCCTTCTGTGGAAATTTCCCCCTTCTCAGTGCTGGTGCAACTACAGAGTTGGTATATATAAGCTCAAGTTGTGCATGAGGATTGTCTTATCTCATCTCCCTGCAAAAAAGAACACTTAAAAGTCTATTTTCTGATTTTTTTTCAGTGAATGCAGTTTAGAAATTCTGATTCTCAGTATGGTCAGTTTTGTCCACTCACAGTGAAAGTTCTAGTTTAGCTAAGCATGAGTGTAATAAACTTAATGACCACATAATATGCATTAGTTTTGATTATTAATGCAAATATTAACATGTAACATGCACTCCAAACTGAGCCTCAACAGACATGGGGCAAATGTAAATAATGTTTCTCAACGTTAAAGGTATAGGGACACATAATACAGATCATCAACCAGAAAAGATGGATGTATAAAGAGCTGTAGATAACTACTAGGTCAAGGAAATTACATAGCTGCTTTTAGAAGCAGTTCATATAAGAGCCACCAGCCATGAAAACAGGGCCCTATACGTTGGCATCCTTAAACAAAGGTACATAAGGAGACACACTGGCCAGTTGTAGTTAAATTGAATGTCCCACAGTACAAACGCCAGCAAATGTTGCCCAGCTCTACTCTTCAAGTCTGGTAACTGACACCCACAAACAAAATATACCCCCAGATACACCCACAGCAATGGTGTTTACCCAAAGATATATGCCAAATACAAAATCATTTATTCCACTCACTTTAATGCTTTCTCCCCACCTATTCTTGATGTCTAGCTACAAAAATTAAGACAGATAATAGAGCTCATTTCAGGCGCAATGCAACTTTAAAAAGAATGCCAGAGATGTAAAGAGATGTCTATAGGTTCATAGGTAAGTACTAGCTTATCTGCCCAAGGGCATTTATAAGCCTAGCCAGAGTGTGTTGGCTTTTGCCACCAACTTAGATTAGTTCCCTGTGCCTCTGACCAGCAGAGCCATTAGTTCCCTGCACCTCTGTCCAGCAGAGCCACTGCAGTGATCCCCGGGGTAAACTTTCCATCTCCCATCCACCCGTCAAGGTTTCTCTTGAAGAGTGCTAGTGAGGGGCACTGCCTGATGTATATTGGAATCTTGTTCCAAAGCATGGGGAATCTCTGGGTCAGGAATCTATCCCTCCAGCACGTCCTATTTATTGTTGTGGTAAGGTTTATATCCCTAGAGCGCGTGGCTCTCAGGGATTTGTTTTTTTTTTGTTAGGTGGAACATATCCATCAATTCTGGGTTGGACATGGCCTTGTATGTCAAGCAGAGATCATCTCTGAGTAAGCAGTATGCAACAGAGTACAGCTGGAATTTCTTTAGTCAGGCTGCATAGGTCATCTGTTTGAGACCAGTAATCCTTCTGGTGAGGTATTTTTGTGGTCTTTCCAGCTGTTGCAGGTGTCTTGTAAGGTACATCCCAAATGGGGCATTGTATTCTATAATGGGTCTAAGAAGTGATGAGTAGAGAGGCACAATAATCTCCTTTGTTCTGGAACACTTTTGAGATGAGGTGGGCCACGTAGAAGGATTTTCTAACCACCTTGGCAATATGATTATCAAAGGAGAGATTGCAATCTACAGATCCCTTATTACTTTTTCTGTATTTAGGGGACAACCACCTATGTGGTAGTTTGCGGGTACTTTGTTTTTTCCAAAGGGGATGACTATGCACTTTTTGGCATTCAGCCTGAGGCCATGATTTTGACACCAGGTATCCGACTCAGTGAGACCCTTCTGGAGGGTGTCTGTATCAGTCTTCTGTGAACTTGGTCAGCCAAAGTCCTCCTGTGCTTATCTGTACCTCTGAGAAGTATATACTGAACAGGAGGGGTCCTAGGACTGAGCCTTGGGGGATGCCACTTGTAACCGGTTTAGAGTTGGACCTAGAGTCTGCAACTCTCACCATGTGGGTTCTGTCTGTGAGCCAGTTTGCAATCCATCTCGTGATGTAGGGGTTAATGTTCAGGTTGGTGAGTTTGTTTATGATACCAGAATGGGGAATGATGTTGAAAGTCTTTGCGAGGTCTAGGTAGGCTATGTGGACCTCCTTACCCTCATCTAATGTCTTGGTAACTGTCTCAAAGAAGTTCACCAGGTTTAGAAGGCATGATCTGCCCTTAACAAAGCCAAACTGGATGGAGTCCAAAGTTTGGAGGTTCCCAATGTCTCTGTTAATGAGTTCCATGATAATGTGCTCCATAGCCTTGCAGACCAGGCTAGTCAGGCGTATAGGGCGATAGTTCCCAGAGTCTGTTGTGGCACCACCTTTGTGGAGTTGGATAACTGATGCTGTGCACCACTCTACAGGTACGTAGTCTGTAGAGAGGCTGAGTTTGAACAGTGTGTTTAGGCGAGGGGTTAGTTCATTTTGGAGCTCTTGTAAGACACAGCCTGGGACACTGTCCGGTCCCATTAGCTTTGGATAGGGCTGTTTTGACCTGTGTGATGGTGATTGCTGAGCCCTTACATTCTTCTGGTATGGTCATGTGCCCTTTAGGGGGTGAGAGGGGTGTGAAGTTTGCACTGAACCTGTCTGCCTAAATGTTGGCAATATCAGTTGGTTCAGTGTATTTTGTGCCATTCTGCACCAATTCAGAGCAGATCTGAGAGTTTCCACTTAGGTTCTTGACATAGCTAAAGAATGCATTGTGGTTATCTTTGGAGTCCTTGGCAATTTTTCTTTCGAAGCTAGCCTTGGATGATTTAATGAGAGAGATCATAGTTTCTTGCTGATACTGATCAGGGATGTCTTTCCTTCTACGGATTTTGCTCTTATATGTACTAGTTTCCTCCTTCTATTGTAGAGCCTGTTTATGGCAGGGGTACACCAGACTGGTTTCCTTTTCTTGGAGGAGTGAGTCTTGGTTTTACTTGGGATAGCATGATCCATGCATTCCTGCAGATGATCATAGAGTGCCTTTGTATAGGTTTGAGCAGCTTGGACAGCATTCTCCATTGATGTGGGAGCTGTGAACCTTTCCACCTCTGTCTTAAGCAATGTGAAGTTTGCTTTTGAAAAGTTTTTCATGGTGGTTTCCTTGATGGGGTTGGGGGTGGAATGTGAATATCCAGAGTGATTAGTCTATGGTCTGAACTAACCAGCAAGGGGTTGACATCAGGTGTGGAACACCAGTCGCCCATGTTGGTAATGACCAGGTCCAATATGTTGTTCCCTCTGGTGGGGGTGTTGACCAGTTGATCCAGGGTGTTTGAGTTTATAAATTCTAGGAAGCGTTGGGCAAGGGAGTTAGTACTTGAGTAGTTCTCCCAGTTAATGTTTGGGTAGTTGAGATCACCCAGTATTAGGGTGTTTGGTAGGACCTTCATATTTCCCAGTGTCTCCAGAAATGCTGAATGGGGGTCCTGGGTCATGGTGGGTGAACTGTAGCAAGCTACAATTTGGATTGCAGTTTTGCCTGTTGTTAGTTGCACTTGGATGATCTCTGGTGCATCGTGCTGTGCCACTAACCTGGAGATGTGAGCAGTGAGCATCCTTGATGAATATGGATACACCCCCACCTTTTGTGTTTTGGTCTGGGTTCTGTGGCCAAAAGGTATTATGAGTTATAGCCTGGTAGTGCTGGGGTGCTCTCTGGAGCCTTAAACCAGGTTTCTGTTACTGCACAGATATCAAAGTTCCCCATACTGAGGAGTGCCTCGATTGTGTGCATTTTGAGGTTTAGATTTCTGGCGTTGAGTAGCATTACCCTCAGTTTTTGGTTACTTGTGCTATTTACAGTGGTGGGTTTGTCTTTTGAGCCTTGCCTAAAAAAGGCACTATGGGGGTGGCAAGAGCCTTTGCCAGTATTCAAAAGCCTAAGGGTGACAGGTGCAAGCCATCTTTTGCGAAGCACCGTGGCTTGTCGAGCATGTCATCCCAGACAGACAGATACTGAATCCCCTTTGAATGACACCAGAAACTTAGCCAATAGTTGAAGTTAATTATTTTTTCTTTATACTGTGGCATCATTCTTGGTGAGGGTAGGATGCTACTCAGGGTCAGGGTCATACCTGCCTGGGCTACATGATCAGAGAGCTCTCCCATGTCTCTTTTCATGTACTCCAGGAAGGTACGTCTCAGGTCATTCACACCAACATGTACAATGACAGAGTCATACCTGTACTTGTTCTGGAGTGACCTGAGTGCTTGTGTTATGTGGCAGATCCTGGCACCTGACAGGCAGCTAACTGTAACCTTCTCCTTGTCCAGCCTAGTTAGTGAGATATCAGTGTGCCTGACAATAGAGTCACCTATCACTAGTGTGTTGGATATGTTATTTTGCCTTAAGGGCTATGATTGCGTGGCACACTGATTATGTGAAGTATGTGTTTCATAGTTGGTGATGGGTTGTGGAGGTTGCTTGGATGTCTGCTTTGGAGGTCTCTGTTGCTTTTGCAGATTTTTATTTAGAGCGTCCGAGTTTGTTATTGTGCATTTATGTGTGTTATTTGCCTGTGTTGGTTTGTTAGGTCTATGTGAGACTGGTGGTGTGTTGCAAGTATTACCCTTCTCCTCTTGACAGTCAATTACAGTCTGGGGTTGAGACAGCTTTGCCTTCAGTCTTGCTGTATAATTGCATCTCTCGCATATATTAGTTTTTGGTGGTAGGAGGAGAGGGTTGTCTGTGTACATGAGGCAGTTGTAACATTGCCTCAAAATGCCCAGATTCACCAGTTGGATTGGAGAGTACACCGGAAACTGCCCTTTGGACATGCCTGAATAGGTAGAGTGAGCTGTTTTTCTGATTGACTGGTGTGGACGAAAAGAGAGCCTTGTCCTTCTGGACAGTATAAATGGGAGGCTAGTGCTAGAGGTATTTAGTGCTTGTTATGAGTTTTAAGCAAGTGCTGGGCTGTAAAATGAATGGTTTGAGTGCGAAATTTGAAGGTTTCTCTAGTTCCAAGGGAAAAACGGAAGAGTAGACTTTGTGGAGTCGGGAATAGTTTAGCCTTAGCTAACCAGCGCTGCCCGGTGCTCAAAACTGCACAAATGCATTTTTTATATCAGACAGATTAAAGAGATAGATATTAGCCCAAAATGGCCAATACAACTACAGTTTCTGGGCAGGAAACACTCCTCCAAGGTCAGGTAGGCAGTTTAGAGCTCCCCACTCTCACTGGTGAACAAAGAAACTTCCTTTTAGCCCAAGTAAGGTATGGCCAAACAAAGAGGCTTAAACACAGTCCAGGTATCAGCAGGTATATGAAACTGGACTTTTCTAGCTTAGTAAGGTGGGAAAATAGCAAGATTGTTTTGTTTTTTTGTCTTTTTTTTCAAGAAAACAGGGTAGAAACAAATGCAAAAACACATTTATAGTGCAGTAATGGCTGTCACACTTGAGTGGGAAGCCAGTAACAGTTAAAAATAAGAATTACAACAAAAAAACTAATTTTAAAGTACAGGCACAAACAAATGCAATTTCATTGTAAAATGAGTGTTCTGAGAAGCAATAAATGCCAGAAAATGAGCATTTAGGTGGAAATAGCAATAAGCAACAAGAGAAACCAAAAAAATTGTACTTAAGCATTCCAAAGTCTCTCCTTTTGTCTCTCTGGTGTTGTAGGTCTCTGCAGGACACCTGGGCAGGATCTGATGAGCTTATACAAACACAAAAACTGCACAAATGCAGTTTTTATATCAGAAAGATTAAAGAGATAGAAATTAGCCCAAATGGTCAATAAAACTATAGTTTCTGGGAAGAAACCACTCCTCCAAGAGCAGGTAGGCTGTTCAGAGCTCCAGGGTGGCCCGTGCTATTGGACTGCAGCCCTCTCAACTTCAAAATAAAAAAATAAAAAAAAATAAAAAGAAAAAAATATTTTACATGTGCAGATTGTCTCAGCAGCAGTCCTGATTGAGACACGTGAACAGGAGCGCTCCCCACAAGTCTATGCAGTTTTAGACTGCCTGGAGAAATGCGTTGGGGTTTTGTGAACAGGGATTTACTACAGGACCGTGTGTGTGTGTGAAAATGCCCCTGGTGCAATATACTGGTGGTTAGGCTCATGGTGGTGTGGTAGGGAATACCTCAGGCTTGAACCCTGTACCTCGTATGCAGGTGTTAAAGACCTGAATTCCCTACCCACCACCATTTATAAAAAAAATTGCAGGTTTTTGCCTCATATTTGATCTGATCTGTTCCTCATAATATCTGTGGTTTATAAATGTTGCAATGCTAGATATTTGATGGTGCAGTGGTAATATTGTTGCCTCATAGCTGCAGGTTTTCAGGTTTGCTTCTTGGTTGAGGTGCCTTCTTTGTGGAGGAGGGGTCTGTATCTTCTCCCAGTGTTTGTGTGGGTTTGCTTTTGTGTCCCCCCATGTTACAAAGGTATGTCTGCATTATTTCTTCCTGGGCCTCTGCTGAGAATTGTTTTTTTTTTTGTTCCAAGTCAGACTGTCCTGATTAACAAATGTTAAATAAAATTGACAGGCATTTGAATTTCAGACTTCAGGTTTCTGAATGTTTAGTTCCTTACATATTTGATGGTGCAGTGGCAGCATTGTTGCCTCACAGATATAGGTTTTCTGGTTTGATTCTTCGCTGGGGTGCTTTCTGTGTGGAGCCTGCATTTTATCCCTGTGTTTGTGTGGATTTGCTCTGGTGTCCTGCCATTTTACAAAGACATGTGTCTACAGTATTTCTCCCTGAGCCTCTGCTGAAAATTGTTTTTGTTCCGTCAGAAGTAAAATTGACAGGCATTTGAATTTCAGACTTCATATTCTTCAGAAAATACATAGTTAAACAACGTTTTATTCTAGCAATAAATATATAATAACAACCTTTTATTATAGCAATTTTTTAAGTTTATAAGATGGCTATTTGAAATTTGTCCTTATTTTTGGGACTGTAATACCCTGTTAGTGGCTTTGTCCAGGTTTTTTGTGCTAAGGTTGACAGCTATGGCAAGAACTGAATTCACTGAATATGTTTGAGGGCTGTATTCCCTCATTACTGGGTTTGTCCAGGTGTTTTGTGCTAAGAGGTTGACAGCTATGGTGAGAACTGAATTCATTAAATGATAGCCATTTAAGTTTCAATCTTCCTCTCTTTCACAAAGCAGCTGATTTGGCGTAGTGGTATGTTGCTCTTGACTGTTTTGCACAGGGACCTTGGCAGTAAAATGTACGGTGGTAACACAGCATTTTTCTTTCACAAAGCAGGTGATTTGGCATAGTGGTATGTTGTTCTGACTCTTTTGCACAGGGACCTTGGCAGTAAAATGTATGGTGGTAACACAGCATTTTATTCTAGCAGCTTTCCAAGATTATACAAGCAATGTTTAATGTGTCCCTGGTTTTTGCCCTTTTGACCCACCCCAATAAATTTGGCTTTTTCCAGACTTCTTGTGCTGCGAAGTTGAGATGCAGTTGAGTATTGAGTAGATTTTACAAGGAGCTGAGAGCTGCAGGTGAAGAAAAGTTTAGTGCTGATTATGCTAAGTCAGCTCACATTGCTAATAGCACAAAAGGTTGTGTACTTGCTTTTGATGCAGTAGATTGTTGGTTCTACTCCCATAAGGGGTGAATGCTGCCGTACTGAAAATTAAGATACTAACTATGAGCCTGTTATCAGTTTGCCATCCATTTCCTATTGCAATATTACTAGCTTATTTTTAATGTAATTTAGGCAATTTATTCCTCAGGGGCATCAGACACTTTATTTTTCGATGAAACCATGAAATATAAAGGTGATTGCTAGCACCAACCTCTTCATTACAGATTTATTTAATGTGGAATTATTTAGATGACTTTTTTACTACTTCAGAGATTGTGCATATTTACTGATAATGGTGGACTGTAGAATTGTGCATATTTACTGATAATAGTGGACTGTAGAAGTTTGAGTAGACTTTTATGATGGAAATGTTCTGAATTGGACAGTTTTGTTTCATTGTTTACTGGAAAAATGTTCAAAGCAATAGGAAGGTGTATCAAAGAGCACATGTATGTTTCATATGCAAGGGGCCTATGATTTGAAAACAGCCCATAATTAATTTTTATCTGCCACGGGTAAAATGTATTTTCTTTGAATGTGAGTTTTAATGTTGTTTCAATTAATGTGAGTTTCAAGGGCAGAGAAGGTTTAATGCCAAGTTTGTTTAGCAAATGTCTTAGTGTTTGTGCTGTAAAATGCAAAAAAAAACTTTCAAATGAGGTTCAAATCATCATAGAAGTAAATCAGTATGTACATTAGTGTTTATGGTAAATGGAGTGAAATAGCAAAGTAATGGATCATTGGAATGGCTGCAGGGAGGCTCCATTCGACCATGGTTTTGTGAGGGGGAAGGGCGGCAAACTTAGACAGCCCCAGCTGAACTATACCTCCCAACTGTCCAGATTTTCAAAGAATGAATAGATTTTTTGCTTCTTATTTTTGGTTTGTTCCTCATAAAATTTGTGGTTTTCTGGCAAATCATTTAGGAATTAAGTCACTAAATAATGACACACTAGTTTCAGACTTCATAACCTTCAGAAAAATGCATGCTAAAGTAAGACCTGTTCTATCAACTGTCCCAGTTTATAGAAGAGCAATTTTAGTACTGTTTATATGTTCCCCCCAATATATTTGGCCTTGTCCAGATTTATGTCCCAGTTTATACAAGAGCAATTTTTAGTACTGTTTATATGTTCCCCCAATATATTTGGCCTTGTCCAGATGTATTGCATTAACAGGTTGAGAAGTACATGCAAATAAATTGCTTTATAGAATTAGGCATAGCCAAACCTCTGAACTGTCCCTGATTTTGACACAAAATGTTGCTCTTCCCCTAATGATCCCTCCACAAAATAGCAATTTTGGAAGAAAACATGGAGGGTTTATAATTAAGAAATAACTGTAATAATCAGATTACTTTTATTTCAGAAATGCATGTAGATTATTTTATTTTGTCAGCTGCTCAAGTTAGCAGTACTAATATTAAAGTGTCCCTTCTTTGACAGGTTCTCAGCTGTATTGTGTTGCTATTTTATATTTTTACATCACATTTTTGGTCCATTTTTCATAAAATTGTGTTTTTTGGCAAATTAGTGACAAATAATTAAAGACTGAAGTTAGAAAATAATGACTGACATTTGAGTTTCAGATTTCATACCATTCAGAAAATTCATACTAATGCAAGACCTCTATTAGCTTTCTAAGTTTATAAGAGCAATATTTTAAAATTGTCCTTATTTTTGGGCCTTTGTCCCATTTCTTTGTATGGCTTTGTCCAGATTTCTTGCTCTGAGGTTGAGAGGTATGACAAATGTGTCAGGGCCATCACAAGTCAGCCAGAGACATTTCAAACTGTGACATACTTGTTACACCCCACTCCCCATGTAGTGACTCTGGATGTGTCAAGCAAGGCAAGGAGTAGTTATGCAGTGTAAATGTGCAGAGAATCCCACCCATCCAAGGTAGACACAAGTACTAGAGTGGCTTTTCATCTGTCCTTGATTTTTACAGAATGGTCTGGTTTCTGTCATATTTTTGTACTGTTGATTTATGCTTATTACTCACAGTGCCTGTTGCTCTGTGTTTAAGTAGCAATACTTTAATGACCATCAGGTAAGCTTGGCTGAGATTGCAAGATGCAAGTAAGCTTTAATAAGCATACTGTTAAAGAATTGCCAACATTGAAAGCCTTTCTGTTGCCATGTAGAGAATACTTAACTAGATAATGTATAAGCCTTGGGTATTGAAATGCATATGCCAATATTTGTAATAAAGGGCAGAATTACATTATTTTAAGAGTCTCATTACACTTGGAGACTTCCAATCATCTCTGCAGAGTTTACCCGTAAACCGAATGCCAATCGCGTGGTCCATAACCTGAACAGTAATCCTTTTAAGCAATGTATCTTGAGCTTATTTCTTGTTTGCTTTTCATTTTTTACTTTGATCATGTTTTCCCCATGAAACAAGTAGATGTCAGGCAGCAGGTCTTTTTTTGGATAAGGAATATTTTTACAAGTGGGGGCATCAGAGATTTCTACTTTCAGCATGTTACTTATTACTTTAATAAAGCTGAATATAAATTATAATTAGAACTGCAGTGCAAGAAGTGGTTTGACTTGAGTGCTGCTTGTTTTTCTTATACTTGATTTTGACTGGCATTCCATTAATGTATTTACAAAAAAGTAATTTATTTTTTCATGCCTCACAACCTTTTTTGCTTCCATCTAGATATTAAGCTGTCATGCAACCAATGCATTGAAATATTTTTATTCTTCTACACTTCATTTTGTCTTGATTGGACTCTCATGACGACCGTTTGGCACCCAATGCAGTATATTTAGTTTTTGTGGTTTGCTACTACAGGTTTGTGTGTGTGTGTGTGTGTGTGTGTGTGTGTGTGTGTGTGTGTGTGTGTGTGTGTGTGTGTGTGTGCGTGTGTCTGTGTGTGTGGTAGGGAATACCTCAGGCTTGAGCCCTGTACCTTGTATGCAGGTGTTAAAGACCTGAATTCCCTACCCACCACCATTTGTAAAAAAAAAAACTGCAGATTTTTGCCTCATATTTGATCTGATCTGTTCCTCATAATATCTGTGGTTTGTAAATGGTGCAATGCTTGATATTTGCTGGTGCAGTAGTAGCATTGTTGTTTCACAGCTGTAGGTTCTTAGGTTTGCTTCTTGGCTGGGGTGCCTTCTTTGTTGGGTCTTTATCTTCTCCCTGTGTTTGTGTGGGTTTGCTTTTGTGTCCTCCCATGTTACAAAGACATGTCTGCATTATTTCTTCCTGGGCCTCTGCTGAATTTTTTTTTTGTTCCAAGTCAGACTGTCCTGATTAACAAATGTTAAATAAAATTGACAGGCATTTGAATTTCAGACTTCAGGTTTCTGAATGTTTAAGTCCTTGCATATTTGATGGTGCAGTGGTAGTATTGTTGCCTCACAGCTATAGGTTTTCTGGTTTGATTCTTGGCTGGGGTGCCTTCTGTGTGGAGTCTGCATCTCCTTCCTGTGTTTGTGTGGATTTGCTCTGGTGCCCTGTTACTTTACAAAGACGTGTCTGCAGTATTTCTCCCTGGGTCTCTGCTGAAAATTGTTTTTATTCTGTCAGCAGTAAAACTGACAGGCATTTGAATTTCAGACTTCATGTTCTTCAGAAAATACATAGTAACACAACCGTAACACAACCTTTTATTCTAGCAATTTTCTAAGTTTATAAGATGAATATTTGAAATTTGTCCCTATTTTTGGGACTGTATTCCCCCATTATTGGCTCCGTCCAGGTTTTTTGTGCTAAGGTTGACAGCTATGGCAAGAACTGAATTCACTGAATGTTTGAGGGCTGTATTCCCTCATTACTGGGTTTGTCCAGGTGTTTTGTACTAAGAGGTTGACAGCTATGGTGAGAACTGAATTCACTAAATGATAGCCATTTAAGTTTCAGTCTTCCTCTTTTACAAAGCAGCTGATTTGGCGTAGTGGTATGTTGCTCTGACTGTTTTGCACAGGGAGCTTGGCAGTAAAATGTATGGTTCTAGCAACTTTCCAGGATTATACAAGCAATGTTTGTGTCCCTGTTTTTTGGGCTTTTGACCCCCCCCCCCCCCCGCAATACATTTTGGCTTTTTCCAGTTTTCTTGTGCTGCGAAGTTGAGTATTGAGTAGATTTTACAAGGAGCTGAGAGGTGCAGGGGAACAGAAGTTTAGTGTTGCTTAAGTGAAGGTGGTTTGCCTTGTCAATAGCATAACAGGTTGTGTACTTGCCTTTGATGCAGAAGGCTGTGGGTTCTACTCCCACAATGGGTGGATGCTGCCATACTGAGAATGTTCTCCTTGGTGAAGATACTAACTATGAGCCCGTTATCAGTTTGCCATCCATTTCCTCTTGCAATATTACTAGCTTATCATTTTTTAATGTAATATAGGCAATTTATTCCTGAGGGGCAACAGGCACTTTATGTTTCGATGAAACCATGAAATATAAAGGTGTTTGCTAGCAGCAACCTCTTCATTAGTTACAGATTTATTTAATGTGGAATTATTTAGATGACTTTTACTTCTTCAGAGATAGTGCATATTTACTGATAATGGACTGTAGAATTGTGCATATTTACTGATAATGGTGGACTGTAGAATTGTGCATATTTACTGATAATGGTGGACTGTAGAATTGTGTATATTTACTGATAATGGTGGACTGTAGAATTGTGCATATTTACTGATAATGGTGAAGTGTGGAAGTCTGAGTAGACTTTTATGATAAATGTTCTGAACTGGGTAGTTTTGTCATTATGGGTGCATGCATTTTGTTTCATTGCTTACTGGAAAAATGTTCAAAACAAATTTAAAACGCCCTCTAACAACTGTAATATATTGTACAAGGAATATAATTTAGTACAATGAGGAAGGTGTATCAAAGAGCACATGTATGTTTCATATGCAAGGGGCCTATGATTTGAAAACAGCCCAAAATTAATCTTTATCTGCCACTGGCAAAATGTATTTTCTTTGAATGTGGATTTCAATGCTGTTTCAATGAATGTGAGTTTCAAGGGCAGAGAAGTTTTAATGCTAAGTTTTCATTGTGAGACTGCATTGCTTTGTTTAGTAGATGACTTAGTGTTTGTGCTGCAAAATACAAAATAAAACTTTCAAATGAAGTCCAACTCATCATAGAAGTAAAGCAGTATGCACATTAGTGTTTTTGGTAAATGGAGTGAAATAGCCAAGTAATGGTTCATTGGAATGGCTGCTGAGACTCCATTCAACCATGATTTTGTCAGGGGGGAAGGGCAGCAAACTCAGACAGGCCCAGCTAAACTATACCTCCCAACTGTCCAGATTTTCAAAGAATGAATAGATTTGTGCTTCATATTTTTGGTTTGTTCTTCATAAAATTTGTAGCTTTCTGGCAAATCATTTAGAAATTAAGTCACTAAATAATGATACACTGAGTTTCAGACTTCATAACCTTCAGAAAAATGCATGCTAAAGTAAGAACTGTTATTCTATCAACTGTCTCAATTTATACAAGAGCAATTTTTAGTACTGTTTATATGTTCCCCCAATATATTTGGCCTTGTTCAGATTTACTGCATTAACAGGTTGAGAGATACATGCAAATAAATTGCTTTATAGAATTAGGCATAGCCAACCTCTCAACTGTCCCCGATTTTGGCTCAAAATGTTGCTCTTCCCCCTAATAATTCCTCCGCAAAATAGCAATTTTGGAAGAAAACATGGAGGGTTTACAATTAAGAAATAACTGTAATAATCAAAGTTATAGATTACTTGAAATGCATGTAGAATCTTTTATTTTGTCAGCTGCTCAAGTTAGCAGTACTAATATTAAAGTGTCCCTTCTTTGACAGGCTCACAGCTGTATTGTGTGGCTATTTTATATTTTTGCATCAGATTTGGTCCATTTTTCATAAAATTGTATTTTTTGGCAAATTAGTGACAAATCACTAAAGACTGAAGTTAGAAAATAATGACAGACATTTGAGTTTCAGATTTTATACCCTTCAGAAAAGTCATACTAATGCAAGACCTATTCTATTATCTTTCTAAGTTTATTAGAGCAATATTTAAAAATTGTCCTTATTTTTGGGCATTTGTCCCACTTCTGTGTATGGCTTTGTCCAGATTTCTTGCTCTGAGGTTGAGAGGTATGACAAATGTGTCAGGGCCATCACAGTCAGCCAGAGACATTTCAAATTGTGACATACTTGTTGCACCCCACTCCACCATGTAGTGACTCAGGATGTGTCCAAGCAAGGCAAGGAGTAGTTATGCAGTGTAAATGTGCAGTGTGTCCCCCCCATCCAAGGTAGACACAAGTACTACAGTGGCTTTTCATCTGTCCTTGATTTTGCAGAAAGGTCTGGTTTCTGTCATATTTTTGTACTGTTGATTTATGCTTATTACTCAAAGTGCCTGTTGCTCTGTGTTTAAGTAGCAATGCTTTAATGACCATAAGGTAAGCTTGTCTGAGATCGTAAGATGCAAGTAAGCTTTAATAAGCATACTGTTAAAGAATTGCCAACATTGAAAGCCTTTCTGTTGTTGCCATGCAGAGAATACTTGACTAGATAATGTATAAGCCTTGGGTATTAAAGGACAGGATTCCATTATTTTAAAAGCTCATTACACTTGTTGGAGACTTCCAGTCATCTCTACAGACTTTACCCATAAACTAAACAGAATGCCAATCATGTGTGGTCCATAGCCTGTACAGTAATCCTTTAAGCAATGTATCTTGAGCTTGTTTCTTGTTTGCTTTTCATTTTTTTACTTACATGTTTTCCCCATGAAACAAGTAGATAGTTGTCAGGCAGCAGGTCTTTTTTGGATAAGAAACATTTTTACAAGTGGGGGCATCACAGAGATTTCTACTTTCAGCATGTTACTTGGTACTTTAATAAAGCTGAATATAAATTATAATTAGAACTGCAGTGCAAGGAGAAGTGGTTTGAGTTGAGTGCTTCTGGTTTTTCTTGTACTTAATTTTGACTGGCATTCCAGTAATGTATTTAAAAAGTAATTTATTTTTGCATGCCTCACAACCTTTTGTTTCCATCTAGATATTAAGTAAGCTGTCGTGCAGCCAATGCATTGACATATTTTTATTCTTCTACACTTATTTTTGTCTTGATTGGACTCTCATAATGATGGTTTGCCACCCAGGGCAGCGTACTTAATTAAAGTTATTTGTTGTGGTTTTGAGCATAGCTCCTCCCCTTTCTAGTTGGCCACACCCCTTCCATTGACCCCACCCATTCAGCTGTCTCCTGCAGCCCCCCTTTGATTTGAAGTCACCAGCCGCCACTGCAGAGCTCCCCACTCTGACTGGTGAACAAAAAAACTTCCTTTTTGCCCAAGTAAGGTATGGCCAAACACAGAAGCTTAAATACAGTCCAGGTATCAGCAGATATCTGAAACTGGACTTTTCTAGCTTAGTAAGGTGGGAAAATAGCAAGCTTTTTTTTGTTTTTTCTTCAAGAAAACAGTAGAAACAAGTGCAAAAACACTTTTATAGTGCAGTAATGGCTGTCGCACTTGAGTGGGAAGCCAGTAACAGCTAAAAATACAATTTACAACAAAAAACAAATTTTAAAGTGCAGGCACAAATAAATGCAATTTCAGTGTAAAATGAGCATTCAAGAGCTGGATCAGACATGGCTTTGTAAGTCAAGCAGAGATTGTCTCTTAGTAGATGATATGAGGCAGACAATAGCTGGAGTTTTTTGAGTCTGTCCATGTAGGACAAATGTTTAAGGCTAGGATCCTCTTTGCGAGGTACTTTTGTGGCCTTCCTAGATGGTGCATCTGTCTAGTGATGTACATGACAAATGGGGCATTATACCTGATAACTGGCCTAATGAGGGAAGAGTAGAGAAAGATGATGACCTCTTTCTTCCTGGATGCAAAACCCTGGTAATGAGATGTGTCGCATAGAAGGACTTTCTGACCACAGTGGCAATATGGTGGTCGAAGGAGAGGTTGCTATCAACCTGTGTCCCCAGATCTCTTATGATGCCTTCAGTGTTCAGTGGGCTCCCATCAATAAGTGGGAACTGAGTTTTTCCCAAAGCTGATGATGAAGCATTTTTTGGCATTAAACTTAAGGCCATGGTTTTGACACCAGTCATTGGTCTCAGTAAGGCCTTTCTGTAGGATTTCAACATAACTTGGGGAGTTGATAATTCATAGGTTCATAGCTGTACACTAGGCTAATGATCACATGGGCATTTTTAACCAAGCCGTGCATTCCAAATGTAACTGTCAAGTTTTATGAACCTTTAGATCATTCTAATGGGGCGTATATAGGCTTCAGCTTTGGTGAAAAAAAAATTACAGGCTGCCTGTCCAGTGGTGGCATAGGTGCCACAACAGGGGTGAATTTCCAATTCCCTATCCACTGGTCCAAGTTACACTTGAATTGAGTTACAGAAGAAATTTGCTTCACATAGATGGGAAGCATGTTTCTGAGAAGGGTTAGTCTTTGAGACACACTCCTGTCCCTCCAATACATCATATTTATGTCAAAAAGTCACTCAATTGGGTAATTATGATGCTATTTGTTTTTAGGATATGCAAAAGGTCCAGCAGAGAGGGATCCAAGGATGCCTTGTATTCCAAGCATAGATCTTCCGTTAACAGTCTGTAGGAGACTGAGTACAGGGATAGAGTTTTGAATCAATTCATGTAGGATATTACCTCCTGCATCCTTTTGTGAGGAACCTCTGTGGAAACTCCAGTTGTTGCATGTACTTGATCAGGTGCATACAGAAGGGGGTGCTGTACTCAATGATTGGTTTGATGAGGGCTAAATACAGTAGAATGATGACTTTCTTGGACCTTGGTGGCATAACTGACATAAGCATGTGATATTTCAAGACCAGTTTATTGTATGCATGTGTCCCCAAATCTCTGACTAGTGTGTTTACTTTTTAGAGTGTATTATGAATTAGGTAATTTCCAGGAGTAGCTGACTTCCTGAAGGATATTATTATTGATTTCTTGGCACTGATTTTTATACAGTAGTTCTATCACCAGTTATTAGTCTGCGGCAGCCTTTCTTCAAGCATTTTAATGTCTTGGGGGGATTCTGTGACTGCATCTATTATGCAAAGAGGCTCTTGATGTTGGCCTTGACTTCAGAGAGGTAGATGTCAAAAAGGATCAGACCCAGTACAGAGCACTATGGGACTCTTCTAGTTGCCATCCACTTTCTAAAGATGGACTCCCCCAGCTTAACTTCCCAGGTTCTATCTGAGAATCACCCGACTATCCAGCAGGTGACATAGGGGTTTATACATAATTCCTTAAGTCTGTCTACAATGCCCAAGTGGGATATTGTATCAAATGCCTTGGCCAGGTCAATGTAGGCAGTATGAATAATTTTGCTTTCTTCCATTGCTTTGCTGACCTTCTCAAAGTAGTCTACTAAGTTGAGTAGGCATGATCTGCCCTTGACAAAACCACACTCGGTTGGTTCCAGTGACTGAAGATTCTGTTTATCATTGTTAATCATTTCACTGATAATTTTTTCCATGGATTTGCACATGACACTAGTCATACTTATAAGTCTGTATTTACTGGGATACACAGGTGGCCCACCCTTGTGTAGAGGAATGACTGGTACAGTTCTTCATTTGTGGGGCACAAGGGCTGTCAAGAGGATACAGTTAAATAGTGACTCTAGTGGTATTGATAGGCATGTTTCATGTTACTTAGGAGGCATTGTGAGATATTAGCAGGATCCCAGGGATTTCCTGAGGGATGGCGTGGGGGAAGAAAGGAGTAAAATTGGAGTAGAATTTGCAGGCCACTAAACTTGCTGTATCTTCTGGCACAGAGTAGGTGGCTCCATTTACAATTAGTTCTTCACATTGTAGTGCTCTGCCCTTTAGATTGCAGACATAGTCAAACAAAGTCTTATGGTTGTCCTTGATCTGGGATTCTATTTTTACCACAAATCTGCTTTAGCCTGACTAGATTTGCCCTCTCAATTGCTTGTTATTGATGAGAGGGTTTTATCCTGCTGAGTATGGTACTTCATAATTTTTGCCATAACTTTCTTCCTTTTGTTATACAATCTATTCATGTTGGGAATCCATCAAGGTGGCTTGATTTTTGAGTTTATTTGTGCTTATTCCTGGTAGGCACAGCTGTCAGTATGCATCTATTAACATGATTATACACGGTCTCTGCGAAAAATTCTACATAGATAGCAGTAGTCTCAGGATTTTGGGTGAAGGCTTGACATTTTGCCAGGCTGTCACATAATAGTAGTAAGTTTGCCTTACAATAGTTCATAAATGTTCTAGGGTTAGCAGGCGTCCTAGGTTTTATTTTTATTTCAAATGAGATTACCAAATTCTCCAATGTTTTGAGGATTGCATCTAGTATGTTTGCACCCATAGTGGGTGTATGGATTATCTTATCCTGAGTGTTTGTGTTGACAAAGTCCAGAAATCTCTAGGCCTGTAAATCAGGGGTCATGTATGATTCACAGCTAATAGTGGGATAGTTAAATCACACATAAATATAGTTTAGATTTGAATGTTGAGAACTTGCAATAAGTTTATGCATATGTTATAGATTTCTTATATTATAGAGCGAGGCCAATAGCTTGCAAGTGTATGGTATGGGACTTTGCTTATTGGTAATTTGAACATGGAGAAGCTCAAGTGCACGATAATTTGACCTGACTTAAGGTATGGTTGTATCTGAGGTAAGTCAAGATACCTCCACCTTTAGTCCCTAACTGTACAGTAGCTGGTTTAAATGTGTGGCAGGTAGTGTAGCCCTTCACTGCAGAGTTTCTCTTTGTGGCATTAAACCATGACTCAATAACAAATGCCTACATTCTCCAGAATGAGCAGAGCTTGGCGGGAGAGGTGTTTCTTGTTTAGACTCCTGACATTGAACAGTAACATCATTTGGTTTTCTACTGCTGGTTTTGCTATATCAGGCCCATGAGTTTAGCATTGCTTAAAAAAGGTAGCATGGGAGAGGACAATGTTTTAGCCAATATGTGAAAGCCTAGAGGGAACAAGTGCAGACCATCCCTAGCTAAGCATGTCCTCTCATGCTGATAAATATTGTACTGCCTTGGGGAGACACCAAAAACTAAGACAATTACTAAATTCAGTCATCTTTTGCTCATATTTTGGCATCATATTTGGAAAAGGTAGGATACTAGTCAATGCTAAACTCACACTAGAATAGGATACATAATCATCTTTTGTTCTATAGTTCATGGATGTACTTCTCAAGACATTCACACCCACACGGGCTATATCTGAGTCATAATGGTACTTTTAATCCAATGACCTGAGTGCATGCATAATCTGGGGGATATTGGCTCCTGCTGGGCAACTGACTGAATTTCTTCTTACTCAGGCTGGTGAAAGGGACATCTGTGTGTTTCACTATGGAGTCTGATATGACCAAAATATTAGGTTTTCTGATATCTTCCTTTTTGGCTTAGGCATTGGCTCTATAAGACGTGGCTGTTTGTGTTATGGTGGGTGCTTTTTGGTGGAGTTCATTTGAGGTCGCTGAGGATATTCTGCAATGTTTGGAAAGTCTTTTGGATTTAGGAAGATTATATTTAAGAGCCTCAGCATATGTGGGTCTATGTGTCTGATCCATAATGCATTTTGTGGGTGCAGAGTGTGCAAATCTGATAACCTGCTTGGTATTTTGAGTGCTTATATGTGAGAGCTTCACCTCCAGTGACATTGTGTAATTGCATCTCTCTCATACCATATCAGTTTGTTTAATAATTAATTGGTTGTCAGTAAACATGTGGCAACTGCTACATTGCCTTAGGACACTTATATCCACCAAGTTGGATGCGGTGATAGCAGGATAGTTCATATCCACAGCCCTTTTACTTAATCAGAACTTGCTGAAGGAGTAGAGAGTAAAAAGCAGGAGTACCTAATGCAAATCTTGATGGGCAGTGCTTGTCACTGCACAAGCTGTTTTCTGCCCGGGCAGCTGGAGACTGGGGGTTTTAATGGGTAGTTTTAATGAGAACATTTCAATTCCAGGAGCACCCGATGTATTACAAGCAGTTTTAAAGACATTACCTATTTTTAAATCAATGCCTCTAAGTGCAACATGCAATCAAATACATTGTGGCTAGACAACCAGACATAAGTAAGGATTTCAGAGGGAAAATTATCAATGTTTCTGGATAACTTCTAATTGAGACCACATCACTTAATTGCATTCAATTACAGGAGTGTCATCATGAAACAGCAAATAATTGTAGAGGAGTCTGTGCTAAAATGAATGCATTATAATCCTTGTAATACATTGGATTCTCCTGTATGATGCTGGAGCTGACCATTTTATTGTACTGTAGATATACTACAAATTCTTTGACTGAGGATGTATTTACTACATGGCAATGTTGTCCATATTTTTCCTAGAAAGTGGTTCATTGTGTCCTTTCCTTAAGCTGGTTTGTAACATTGCATGTGGATGTAACCCTGCCATGATACATTTTGTTACCATTTATAGCAAACAGTTAAATATGTTGAAATGTAAAGCAGGAGCCTGTTTACTTGTGTGGTTCCCGGAAATGATCATTTGCAAAGATTTCAATCATTTCAGGCAGAGACAACTGGCAAAATATTTTAGTTGTGTCCAAACACAACCCTGTCATGAATAGTTATCTGGCCTATTTGTACTTTGGTTTAATTACCTTTACTTTCAAAATGTAAGCAGAGAGAAACAGGATTCAGTGGTACAAAATGTTCTGCAAAAATTGCTTTTATAATGCCACACTTTCCACACAACACAGAAGCAAAATGCTTATATTAAGTGTAAAATCTGGCGCTACAGCGGTAGCATTGTTGCCTCACAGCAAGAGGTTCTCCTGTTCGATTCTTGGCTGGAGTCCCTTCTGTGTGGAGTCTGCATGTACTCCTCATGGTCGAGGGGCCACCAAAAGACATGCATGAATGGGAATGCCTTCACTGAAGGTTGGGCATTGGGCTGGCAACTCAGCACCATAAAAATCTACTGCCAATCATTAGCAGACCGGAGTTCTGCTGTGGCGACCTCTAACTGGGAAAAGCCAAACAGAAAAAATCAGTAGTCAAATGCAGCCCCTCAGAACTGCCATTGCTCAATTTTACTACTCATACAGGACAAACACAAACATATCAGTGGTGCTAGCATTTTAAATATCCACAAAAGTTGTCTCTGTACAGTTGCATTAGACACACACAGTTACATTAGAAAGATAAAATAAAAAGAAACAGAAAACTGCAAACCAGTAACTTTGAATGTGAAACATAAAGTCATAGTAGGAAATAGGACTATTAGACTATCAAATCAGAGCATGTTACAGGACCCCCTCTATACTCCCAGAAAGCCATCTTTCGTTCCTAAATACACTGAATGGGTTTATGATAAACAGGGACACCTATACCTCAGTTGTTGGTTATATCCCCAGTTCCCTTGATTCATAAATAAAAAGTCCATGGAACATATTATTATTGATCCTGCTAGTAAACAAAATATTCCTGACCTATCAACTGGGTACTGATATCAACTATTCTCCATACCTCCCAGCTGTCCAGATTTCCCAGGATGTCCAGATTTTTGCTTAATATTTTTGGTCTGCTTCTCATAAAATTTGTGATTATCTATATTTTGATTGAAATCTGTGAGGATTGAATTCATTAAATAATGATTGGCATTTGTTAGACATTTGAATTTCAGACTTCGTATCCTTCAGAAAATGCATGGTAGCAGAAGACCTTTTGTTCTAGCAACGTTCTAAGTTTATTAGGGCAACATTTAAAATGTGTCCCTTTTGTCTCCCCATTATTATTGTCTTTGTCTAGATTTTTTATACTAAGAGGTTGAGAGCTAATCACCCTGAAATTCCCTTCACCAGTTAAATCTTCAAGTAAATCTGATGTAAACTAACGTTTTTCCTTCAAAGTTTCCAAAACAGTTATATCCAAATATCATAAAGTTCAGAGGCTTCAAATTTACAGACCTTCTACAATAGTATGATGGAATCTTTAAATTCAAGTTTAACTATTAATGAAGATACTGTTCACCTGGATAAATGCATTGACCTGGTATTCTGTACAAAATGGAAAGTTTAAATGTAAACCAACGTAATGGGCTACATGTATAAATAAAAACATATATATATATATATATATATATATATATATATATATATATGTATAGGGTTCCTATCACATAGTCAAACTTGTACAAGTTCGAACCCCATATAGTCGAGACCATAAGTTCGAACTTGTACAAGTTTGAGCATTTAAACAGAAATATCCGTAAGGGGAGGATTCCATTCATTTCAATATGGTGTGATCTCAGAGTTGGTATATGTAATTAGAATATGTAATGTATGGGGGGTGTCTGGGGGCTTGCCCCCCTGCTTACAACAGTTTATTTTGTTTCACTTCTTTTTTTTTTTTTTATCACTAGTTGAAGTTTTGTAACTTTGAACAGAGAGAGAGAGAGAGAGAGAGAGAGAGGCAGGGAGAGAGAGAGAGAGAGCAAACACAATTACACAACCTTCTTTTTCTACATTAGGAATGTAAGGAATACCACACAGCATTGTTCAGGACTTATCCAAAATGTCCATACCTACTCAGATCAAGAAGATCTAATCAACATAGAAGCAAATAAATTCAGTGCAAATTTCACCCTGAAATCTACTATACAAAACCCACATATGTGACAGAATTTCACCCCCATTATCTTAACTAATGAACACATTCTAAACATACTCTCTGAAATGAAAATACATCATTTATAGGGCCTGATAATTGGAACTTAGGAACATACTTGGCAAGCAATCAACGTGACCATAAAATGGCTAGCACATTTAAGCAGAAAAATGTAAATGATCTTGCCACCATTTACGAGCAGTTATAGTACTCACCTTCCAAACCAACTAGAGAAATAACATGATAAGTCTGGTATACATTTGTATCTCACAATCCAGTAATCAAGTCTAGCCTTAAATTAGCCAAACTTGTACTTTGTTCGACCTGTAGTCATAACTAATTCTATAGGCTAGGAATACTTTGAGTTAGGGATGTATTCCTCCAGTATGTCTTTTTTATCTGTAGGTGGAGATTTATTTCCTTAGTGTGTGTGTTTATGGAGTTACTGGTTTAGTGAAGAAATAGGAGATCAAGAGTCTTTCATGGTTCAAAAAGAAAGAAATACGTCACCTGTCAACAACCTGAAGGCTAATGAGCAAAAGAAAGGCAAGTCATACAAATCTTTTGGGGAAGTTGAGTGATATAAGATCTTTAATTTCCTTTGTTAGAAATCTTTTGGGCCTTCTAGCTGAGTGATATGTTGGATTTATACATATCAAAGAGAACAAACTATTCAAGCATGGGTCTGTTAAGGGAAGAGTACAGGAAGACTTCCTGACGTTGGTAGAAATATACAATCTTGTCTAATTACCAGTACAAAACATGACCTGCTGGAACCACCCCTACAGCCATTCAAACTGAGTGTATCCACTGGTTTTGTCATGTGGTGCACAGGTGTCATTATATCACTTCACAGAGGTGGACAACAACTAGCCCATAAACTACAGAGCCATTAGCCTAACCAGCATTATCTGACCTAAATAACTATTATATTAAAAAGCTTATAAGGCTTTACCCCCAGCAGTTTGGCTTTGTTAAGGGAAGATCCAGTTGAATGAATGTGATTATCTTCTTTGAGAGAGAAACTCATATCTTGGACAAAGGACATGCAGTCTATACAGCTTTTCTTGACCTGACTAAGGTTTTTGACACCATACCACATGCTAATATAATAAACAAGCCAAATGATATCCAAATGAACCAATATATAGTTAGGTGGGTAGCAAACTGTCCCTCAGTACTCTGTGATGGGACCTCTGCTATTCACCATATTCTTCTCATATATCCAAATTCCAAATAGACTTCCCTAGCTAAGCAAGTCTGCAGATGACAACAAACTGGGTATCTTCCTCAAGTCCCCCTCTTATATGCAGAAGCTCCAAATGGAATTCATCCATGTCAACAACTAGTGCTCAAAAGCAGGTTAAAACTAAATGCCAAAATTTAATAACATTGCATCTGGTAAACAGTCTCTTTATTCATCTAATAGTACATACAATATCACACTTCAAAATAAAAGTGTGGTGTGAGATCTTGGAATGTAAACAAATAATTAATTTGCCTTTGACCATCACATTGCAACATGGGTTAGGGATTTTTTTTTTTTACTTGGAACAGCTAATTGCAAAAAGTATTTCATCTATATCCAAGAAAGTATTTATCCCTCTATATTCCACATTGATTAGACTTAGTATCAAATAGAATGCCCCTTCTGAGATGTATATTGCTAGGAATATTAAGAAAATGTAAAGACCCCAGAGGCACCTATATTAAAAAGACCACAAGCTTATAAAAGAAGCATTATTGTGGCAAGTCTTTATTCACTGCCCAACAGACAGCTTGGGACAATTTGTGCCTAGCCTAGCCTATGAGCCCATTAGAGAGTTAGTAGTCCAGGACCTGTTGTATCTCCATAAATCAAACAGTTCCACTTCTCCTACAACTATGTATTTAAATTTGTTTCTACACAAACAGCAGAGACCTTCAAGGCAGAAATGCACTCAACCACCACAACACAACACTGATCACGAGACATAACCCTCCTAAGCAGTGTGCCACTCAACCAAAGCCCCTAAGGCAAAACAGCATGCCCAACACACTAGTCATAGGTGATTCAATAGTGAGGCACACTGATGTCCCACTCACTACGTTGAATAAGGAGAAAGTAACAGTCAGATGCCTGTCAGGTGCCAGGATACGCCACATAACCCATGCACTCAGGTCCCTCAAAAACAGGTACAAATAGGATTCTGTCATTGTAAATGTGGGTGTGAATGACCTTCGACGTACCTCCCTGGACTACATGAAAAGACACATGGAGGAGCTCTCGGATTATGTAGCACAGGTGAGTATGACCCTAGCCCTGAGCAGCCACCTACCATCACCCAGAATGATACCACAGTAGAAGCAGAAAATGATTGATTTCAACAGTTGGCTAACTTTCTGGTGTCATTCTACGGGGATCCAGTATCTGTCTGCCTGGGATGACATGATTGACAGACCTCAATTCTTTGCCAGAGATGGCCTGCATCTGTCACCCCTGAGCTTCCGGATACTGGTCAAGGCTCTTGCCACCCCTATCATGCCTTTTTTTAGGTGGTGTTCCAAAGACCAAATTACCACTGTAACAGCTACAAACAAATGCAGTCTGAAGGTCATGCTGCTCAACACTAGAAGTCTAAATCTCAAAATGCGCTTTCTCAAAGCACTCCTTAAAATGGAGAACATCGATATTTGTGCTGTAACAGAGACCTGGTTCAAGGCAGCAGAAAGCACCCTTGCACTACCAGGCTATAACTAATTCCACACCTTTCGGCCCCAGAACTTGGACTGAAGCTCCAAAGGCAGTCGTGTTTCCATATTCATAAAGGATGCACACACCCCCAGACTGGTAGCCCAACATAACGCATCAGAGATACTTCAGGTGTAGCTAACATTGGATTAGACAGCGATTCAGGTTGTACCTTGCTATATGTCCCCAACCATGTCCCAAGACTCACACTCCAAGTTCCTAAGCACCCTGGAGAATATCAGGGTCCAACCTAACACTCTCATACTGGGCAACTTACAACTATTCATGTACAAATACACTTGCTGAACATTTCCTGGAATTGTTTAATTCCATTGCCCTGGACCAGCTTGTTCTTACCCCCACTAGAGGTAGCAATATCCTTGACGTGGTCATTACTAACATGGGCAACTTTTGCTCTATACCAATAATCAACTCCTTCCTGGTTAGATCCGTCCGCAAACTGATCAACTTGGAAATCCACAACCCCCCCACTAATGCCCTGTATGAACACGTACACAAATGCATGGATCTCACCATACCCAATAAAACCAAGACACTCTCCTTCAAAAAGAATGAAGCCAATCTGGTGACCCCCTGCCATAAACAAACTCTACAACAGTAGGAGGAAACTGATGTGGAATAAGGTGAAGTCCCAAGACTGGAAAAACTCCCTTATCAGCCTCAACAAAAAGATGAGATCCCTCATCAAAGCCTCTAAAGCTAGCTATGAAAACAGAATTATAGCAGATAGTAAAGACAACTACAAGGCCTTCTATAGTTATGTAAAAAATCTTTTTTTCCCCTACCATATCCTCAGACCCTAACATGGTTGTTTGTATGCTGACCAGGTCCCTGACACCTAAAGCAAACAGGCTTGTATACCCCAGCCAACTCCTGAAGATCAGCCCAATTCAGAGTACTGTTTTATTGGATGAATCCCTCTAGAGCAACAGCATTTGAACATCCCTGACACCTAAAGCAAACAGGCTTGTATACCCCAGCCAACTCCTGAAGATCAGCCCAATTCAGAGTACTGCTTTACTGGAGGAATCCCTCTACAGCAACAGCATTAGAATGTCCCTGACACCTAAAGCAAACAGGCTTGTATACCCCAGCCAACTCCTGAAGATCAGCCCAATTCAGTGTACTGCTTTACTGGAGCAATCCTTCTACAGCAACAGCATTTGAACGTCCCTGACACCTAAAGCAAACAAGCTTGTATCCCCCAGCCAACTCCTGAAGATCAGCCCAATTCAGAGTAGTGCTTTACTGGAGGAATCCCTCTACAGCAACAGCATTTAAACATCACTGACACCTAAAGCAAACAGGCTTGTACACCCCAGCCAACTCCTGAAGATCATCCCAGTTCGGAGTACTGCTTTACTGGAGGAATCCCTCTACAGCAACAGCATCTGAACGTATGTTCAGTAATAATATTAAGTATTCTTTGTATTGCCCTATTCCTGTGCCCCATTGTGTACTACCCCTGGTCAGATACATAATGTTGCCGTGCACCCCCCCAACCCATCATGGAGACTTTCATCAGCCTTTAGCCTACTCACCTACCTTCCTACCCCCTCACTGATCACTCACTATCCTAGCTCACTTCTTTTACCCTCCTATCTTCCACTCTATCACCATTGTACCTCTATTTCCTTCTCATGCCTGACCTCTCACTGTCCTCCTCACTCACATAGTCTCTAACTTATCTATCTCAGATCTAGTGCCTCCCTTGCCCTGCCAGAGTTCCCACATCCACCTCCTCAGTCTAGCTCCCAGATAACCTGTGCTCATTCCCTCCATATAGATTCTGACATATTATATCTGTCTATGGAAAGTAAATAGCATAGACTTAGGTAAAAGGTAGCCTTGTCAAGAAGGGAAACTGCTAACTAGCAGACTGTAAAGCATAGAGCTTTACTGTACTACCTGAATTATAACTGATTGTTTTCCACAACTGCTGCTCCTCTAGGACAGTGTGGCCCCTCTCCATTCACTGTGCTCACTCCGTTCCCCTACCATACCCCCATTACCACACACCCCTAGTTCAACTAAATTTATAACTACTAACTACTCCCACCTCTGCTCACACACCCAATCAACCAATCAGGTCATACCATTAATCCCTCCACTCAATCATACTACACCAGGCACTTGTTTCTAACTCCTTTAATAGCCTATCTGAACATCTAGTATCATATCCCCTACTCTCACAGACCCCTCCTCTCCTACTACAAAAGGTAACACAAGAGGGGAGGAAATAAAATAAATAAAATGCCTTTCCCACTCCTAAAGTTAGAATTTAATACATTAACTATTTTATTCTTCTCCTGTTTTCTATCCTTACATCCTACCACACACTACTTCATCTCACCAATCCAACCCAGTGGCAAACAGAAACCATAGCCAATACACTAAAATTAAAGCATTTCCCAATATCTCCATGTGACCTTTCCCCAACTCATCACCAATCCTGCATAAATACTAAACCAACAAACAAAATAAACCCCTACTTATCCCCAAAACAAAATAAAATACTACAAAAACTACTTAAACTCTACCTATATCTAACTCAAATACTCACTTATTGTGGAGACATACACCCTATCCCAGGACCCATTTCTTAACTCCATACAAACCTAAACCAACCAAATCATCTTTATAGAAGGACAACCTCCTCTCTACTTCTCTTAAACACTAATGTAAGAATTATATTTAACAAAGTTCAGGACCTCCATGCCCTAATGGCTTTATATAAACCAGATTTAGCCATACTAACTGAAACTTGGCTTAGACCAGAACATCATGATAATGAGATTACAGCCCCTGGCTATAATATTATGTGGAAAGATAGGGCAGGGAAAAAAGGAGGAGGTGTAGCCATTCTGATTCAGAATAATCTCACATTAGAACAGGTTAGCTACAACTCCCAGGAAGTCAATGATATTGAACTCATTCTTGCTAAATTAAAGCTAAACTCTAGGAAACATATAGTTATAGCAGGTGCCTACATCCCACCAGGAAATAACATTGCCACTATGGAGAACCTGTTACACTGGATGTCTACCTCCCATCTATAAGAGACCATTCTCTTAAGAGATTTTAATATTGACTGGTCCGACTGTACCAAATTCAGTCCGTCTACCCATATTAATCTTCATGGATTTACCCAAATCATAGACCCCCCCACAAGAGTCGATAAGAAATCCAAACATCAATCCATCTTAGATTGGATACTTCTGTCTGACCCCACCATAGCACACCAATGCCTAGCAGACAATTTGAGTGATCACCAACCAACTTACCTTATTAGGAATAAATCCCACCATACTAAACAACCCATCCTTAGAATATTTCATAACAAAAAGGACTTCAAAGCCAAGAACCTAAACAATGAACTAAAATACTGTAACTAGACTCCCCTAAAACACCTTCCCCTAGATGAAGGAGTAGATTATCAGAGTTAAGACAAACTATGCCCCTTGATTAATAAAAGAAATGAAAACCATAATGAAGGACAGAGATAGAGCCTGGGCTCAATATCATAAACTTAAAAACAATACCTGAAAACAAAACTACTTAACACTATGGAACACGTCCAAACAACTAATAAAATTCGACAAAACCAATTGCTATAAAACCTTACAAGAAAAACCCTCAGAAATTATGGGCCACAATAAGTAAATTACTGCACCAAGGTAAAACCGGCACTCCCACACCCATAGTTCCAACCTACAAAGAAGACACCCCATAATACACAATTTAACAAATTATTTACTGAAACAGTCCTAGCTCTATCTAACACTTAATAACACCACCAGCCCTACACCTTCTCCAACCCTTACTAACCCTACCACACAGCAGACTCCCTCTAGCTTTTCCTTGCCTCCAGCACCTACAAAATGTATTACTAAACTACTCAAAAAGCTAAAACCTACCACACTATCTGCTGACAAACTTCCTGCTCATTTCCTTCAACTAACAGCTGAAACCATATCTTACCCAGTGTCTATACTCATAAATAGATCCATATCTGAATGCAAAGTACCTAACCTGTGGAAAATATCTCATATTATTCCACTCCACAAAGGTGGCAACTCCCTTGAGCTCACCAACTACCACCCAATTGCAATTGTATCTCCTTTGTCAAAAATACTAGAAAGAGTAGTACATTCACAACTAATGCAATACCTCCTAAAAAATAACCTTATATCTACATCTCAACATGGCTTTTGACCCTCCCATAGTATCACCACGGCTCTTCTCTCATATACCAACATAGTCAACACCCATAGATATAATGGAGTTTTCATTTCCTCTGTATTCTTAGACTTATCTAAAGCCTTTGATATGGTCAACCACAGCCTGCTTCTCAAAACTCTATCTACACTAAACATTAACTCCCTCACTATATCATGGTTTAACAGCTATTTATCAGGCCACCAACAAGCAGTTCTTTGGCAGGATCAGCTATCTTCCCTTCTACCTATATCCATAGGATTCTCTCAAGGCTCCTTACTTGGTCCTTAACTATTCTCCATATTTACAAATCAGATAAATGCATCCTCTCCTTCTGCCTCTATAGTGCAGTATGCAGACGACACTAGTATCATATGCACCGCCACAACCTTAAGGAACCTTCAAACAATAACACAGCATACCTTTACTCTGGCTGAAGCATGGTTTTATAGTATTAAACTTTTACTCAGTCCCAAAAAAAACAAAACTAATTCTCTTCAGCCCTGGTAGATCTCCTGCGCTAAATAATGATTTCACCATAAACTCCAAGGATAATACCCCAATTACCCCAACAACACACACTAAACTCCTAGGAGTAGTTATTGATAACAATTTCAAATTTGATGTACACATAGCCCAAACAATCAAAAAAGTAAACAAAAAGCTTAGTCTACTGTATTGGAACAAGCAATTCATGACCAATTATACCAAAGCCACTATTGCTAGAATGCACCTATTATCCACCCAACTGTAAGCCTCCCCAATCCTGATTAATCTTCACCACAATGAACAAAACAAAATGACATCTTGCTATAACAAGATTGCCAAATTTGCTACAGCTGCCTCTAACAGATACCACCACTATCTTTCCCTCAGACAGCTCAACTGGCTTGAGCTACCCCAACTACTTCTTACTACTTAGCTGTCCACAGCCCACAAACTGTACTACCTCTCTGAAATAACTCCTGCACTACAGGATCTAATACAGTCCTACACCACCATCTGAGCCTTAAGATCTACAGAACGAAATCTCATAAATGTCATCATACATAATAAAGAAGCAGGTAAAACTCTCTTCGGCTGTACAATTGCAAACATCTTGAACTCACTCCCAAATCACATAACTTCTACAAGCTCTACTTCATTATTTAAGAAACTACTCAAAATTCACTATATTAACAATTGGCTGTGCACATGTGACTCCCCAGGCTAATCTACTACATTGCAGTGTTGCAAGGATTCCGCCAAAGATCACCCATAAGCTTCTAACCTCTGAATACTTATTCTTACCAAACAATGGTCTACTTTGACAGTATTGATTTAAAAGTCCATGACAAAATGTTAAATTTTATTCTGATGGTATTGATTTTATGTCTATGAAGAAATGTTAAATATGTTTTTAAATGTTTAATTTGTATGCCTTAAGAATATAGTTATGTATTTTATAAATTGTATTGTAGCAATGTATTAAGTGGAGATTTTCTCCCTGGGCCTCCGCTGGAAATGGACCTGTGTCCAGTCGGACTTTCCCGGTCATCAGACATAAAATAAAATGAAATAATAAAAAATAAATAAATCTCCATGGCAATACCCAGATTTGCTTGGAGCTATTGCACAATGGCACCTCCTATTCTGAGCCAACAGATATTGCCAATATACTGGCCAACAGATTCAGTACCAACTTTACCCCTCTCTCCCCCACCAAAGGACCAATCACAATACCAGTAGATTGCCAGGCATCCAGTATTACTGCTCCACAGGTTAAAACAGCACTGTCCAATGCCAAGAAAACAGTTTCTATGGGACCTGACAATATCCCCTGGCTGTGTTCTACATGAATTACAGAATGAACTGGCACCTCGCCTATGTGCCCTATTCAATCACAGCCTCACCTCAGGCTTTGTCCCTACCAAATGGTGTACTGCTACAGTCATTCCTTTCCATAAAGGAGGAGTGACTACAGACTCTGGGAACTATTGCCCCATTAGCCTGATGAGTCTGATATGCAAAACTATACAACGCATCATAATGGACCTAATAAACAAGGATATAGGGAATCTCCAAACTGTGGATCCCACACAGTCTGGTTTTGTGAAGGGTAGATCATGCCTGCTCAACCTGGTTGACTTCTTTGAGTCAGTCACCAAAGTTATGGATGAAGGCAAGGTGGTTCATACAGCCTTCCTTGATCTGGCCAAGGCCTTTGATACCATTTCCCACTCAGAAATCATGGAAAAACTCACTAATCTAGGCATCAGCCCCTTTATCACTAGGTGGGTCACAAACTTGCTCACAGAACCCACAGTGTGAAAGTAGCTGACTCCAAGTCAGACTGTCGACCAGTCACAAGTGGAGTGCCACAGGGTTTGGTCCTGAGTCCTCTCCTGTTTGGTATCTACTTCTCTGAAGTCCAGGCCAACACAAAAGGACTCTGGCTGACAAAGTTCACAGACGATTGCAAGTTGGGTGCCATAATTAACTCCCCAAGTGATGTTGACATCTTACAGAGAGGCCTCACTGAGACCAATGACTGGTGCCAGAACCATGGCCTTAGGCTCAATGCAAAAAATTGTGTCGTCATCCCCTTTGGGAAAAACCCAGTTCCCATGAATTGCCACATTGATGGTAGTCCACTGAACACAGAAGGTGTTATAAGAGATCTGGGAACACAGGTTGACAACAACCTGTCTTTTGACCACCACATTGCCACTATGGTCAGAAAGTCCTTCTATGTGGCACATCTCATTACTAAGGGTTTTGCATCCAGAAAGAAAGAGGTTATTGTCTCCCTCTACTCTTCCCTCATTAGGCCAGACATTGAGTATAATGCCCCATTTGGCATGTACCTCACTAGCCACCTGAAACAACTATAGATGCCACAAAAGTACCTCACAAAGAGGATCCTAGGCCTTAACTTGTCTTATATGTACAGACTCAAAAAACTCCAACTATTGTCTGTCTCATATCACCTACTTAGAGGCAATCTCTGCTTGACTTACAAAGCCATGTCTGACCCAGCTCTGTTAGCAATGCTGCATCTAAAGAAATCCCATTCCCTGCACACTACACGCTCCAGAGACCTCAACCTCATTACCACAATCAACAGAATGGGCTGGAGGGATAGGTTCATAACCCAGAGACTGCCCATGCTATGGACTAAACTTCTCATACATGTCAAACAGAACACCTCACTAGCCCTCTTCAAGAGAAATCTTGATGAGTGGATGAGAAATAGAAAATTGACCCTGGGGATCACTCCAGTGACTCTACTCGGCAGAGGTACTGGGAACTAAGTTCGGGTGGCTCGATGCAAGGGTAATCCTATGGGCTAGGCTTGTAAAGGCTCCAGGGCCATTAGCCTAGTACACACATATAAACCTATGAACCTAAATAACAAAACATAGTGGAAAGAGACAGATTTGTCATGTGATGCTTCCCCTGGTCTAGAGTAATCTTCAACTCAAATTTAAGCAAGCACTTTCTTCCTTCTAGAAGATGTTAACATCTGGATGGGTATCCGCCAATACACCCCTGGTATGACTGGCCCATTGCGCCTTGAAAAAGGATGCAAGATCTAATGGTTGGTACTATCAAGGCATACATTGCCACTGGGCTCTGTTTCCTTTTATAGTCAATTATTCTGTGATTATATGAAAAACTGAAGTTAGCATTCATCACTGAAATAAGCACATCATCATCCCTATGTCTAAACAGTAATTTGTTTACCTTGTTCTATAAAATGTGCCAATAACATTTCACTGGATTCTTTTTGTCCCACAGATACATTCCTAAAGGCACTGTTGTTTTTGTGCCATCATTTTTTAATGTTTATTCACTGTGCCTTCTTTGGTTTGCTGCTTGTCATTCAGATGTAAGCGTTTCATACCTTCGCTGTTTGATGCATCCATTCATTCATTCATTCATTTATTTATTCATTCATTCATTCACTAAGTACCAGATTAAGCCTGCATAGGATTGTTGGCAAGACAGAGCTTATCCTAGCACTCAAGTAGAGCAAGACATAGATAGTCATCCTGAGCAGGGCACCAGCCCATCACAGTATAAACACACACATGTATGCACACATGTTCCCACATGTATACACACATACAAGCATTCATGCACATACCAACAGACACATGCACAGTTATGGACAAGTTTGACTGCTGACAGTTCACCCATGGCATATGTATGAGATGTTGGGGGCATCCAGACCATCTAAAAATCTATTGCTGACAAAGAGAGTTTATTCCGATTCCACACTAAAGGTACTCTAGCAAATAAATGAAATGGAGTACAGAGTACGGCACTGTTAATCACTGTGTATGATTATTTTAAATTGGTACATTAAAGAATGTGGTCACAATAGCCTTCTTATTTCCATTCACACGTTAAACATAATGTGTATGCATAGAAGAAGCATCATATTTTGCAATTTTTCTATTATTTTAACATTTGTTAAACACTAGTCTGTTGTGTGAAAGAAGAGCTGGAATATTAAAATTCATGGCATTATATTTTTTAATGCACTGGTCAATGATATGAAGATTAACTCATTTAGTGCAGTAACATACATTCTTAACACACATTTTTTATTTGGCCACTTTTGTTGAGAGACATATTAGAACTGAAATAAATAGAATTCTCACAAGGTTGCAGACATACAGAATTATTGCTCTGACACATATAGCCTCTGATCTGACACATGATGAGACTGACTGCACAGTAGGACAGGTGCAATCCTTTGTGGTTGTAGAGTATCACTGATTCCACAGAATGTGGGTAACCTTAAAACCTGAAGTAATGCTTTGCACTGCAGACTGTTTTGCTGCTATTCAACACTTCACCTGTTTACTTTCTAGAATGAAAGAGAGCTTTAAAAAATGATGATAATAATAATAATAATAATAATAATAATAATAATAATAATAATAATAATAATAATAATAATAATAATAATAATAATCATCATCATCATAATAATAAAGTATAAAGTACTGGAAAATAATTTAATAAACCCTGCCAGTTTAGTGCAAATACTTCTGCTAAGATGTTAGATGTGTGTGAATATTCTTGTTCTTGTTTTGTCTGTAGCTCTTTAGCTTTGCTTGATAGCTCTTATTTAATTAAATAAATTATGTTGTATTACCTGCCTTATAATTGATAATTGTCTGTTTTTCTTTTCAGAGGGTGGGGGTTTTTGTTGGCAAACTTGGACAGCCTGTGTATGACCAAGTTCGCTGACAATTGCAAATTGGGAGCAATCGTTGAGTCCCCCAATAATATTAATATAGCGCAGACAGAGTTGACACAGACAAATGATTGGTGCCAAAGCCAAGAATTAAAGCTAAATGCAAAAAAATGCATTACTATTCCCTTTGGGAAAGCTGACATCTCTGCTAATTACATTATGGACAGCACACCACCTGTGTAGACCCAGTGGTATGTGGTCTGGGTACTCAGATTGACAACAATCTGAACTTTGACTACTAGGTATCCACAGTAGTAAGGAAATCCTTCAAGGTGGCAAATCTTATAAGTAAGGGCATCATATCTAGATCTAAAGGTATTATAATTCCTTTGTACTTTCCCCTCATCAAAGCAATAATTGAGTACAATCTTCCTTTTGCATGTACCTCACCAGATGCCTGCAACAACTGCAGAGACCACAGAGGTTTCTCACCAAGAAAATACAGGGTAGACAAAACAAGTTTTATGTGGAAAGACTGAAAGTCCTGTCACTGTATTCTGTCTCCTTCAGGTTGCTAAGGGGTGATTTGTGCCTGGCTTACCGGGTAGTCTCTGACCCAGTCCTGTTGGAAATGCTATGCATTTGTAAATCAAACTGCATGAGGGTCCCTTGCTCCAGGGATCTTAGCCTATCATCCGACATGAACAGGTCATGCTGGACAGATAGATACATCTCCCAGAGACTGCCACTTCTATGGAACAAGCTTCCAGTTCATGTGAAACAGAGCCCCTGACACTTTTCAAATGCAACCTAGATCAAAGGATGGGTGACTGCAAATTCACTCCTGGACAGAACAAACAAACACAAACATATGCTGCTAAAACCGAGATGAAAAGGAACTACCATAGAACTTTAGCTCTGCAAACTTCATTCACCTAACCACAACAAATAAATATGGCTATGCTTGTAAGGGCTCTAGGGTCTTTAGCCTAGTAACCTTCTATAAGGCTATGAATCTATGGAAAGCTGCATTGTGGTCTCCTTCTTAGTAATGCCTTGAGGGTCTCTGTACTGAATAGCCCTGATTTATTAAAGGATTTTCAGTGATTTTTCTTGTTCATGCATTTATTAGTTCCTGTTTTTGTCATAACATTTAGTAGTTTTTTAAGTTACCATTCTTCACAACATGTACACATTGTAGAGTGAACTGGGAACAGGAAACAAGAATACCCAAAGAAATGTCTTGTACAGAAATATAGGACATATAAGCTCTATCTGGAAAAAATTCCGAGGCCAGTATCAGATTTTAAACTAGCAGCAATACACAGTATTTCAAACCAGTTTCTCAAAAGGTACCCACAGCTTCTACAAACACAGTAAAATGCAATTATGTTTTAATAAACTGAGCGCCTCTTGTAGATTTTATAAATACATTCTGAAAGACTAAAAGGACAATGCATTTTTGAAAAAGTTATAGAAGTTGTGTCTTTATTGTCAAAAGGGGATTTCTAAACCTTAACAAATACATTTAGGATATGCATATGATTCATTTGGACCTACACTGGGCAAAGCACATTTGAATTTAATGGTCTTTTAGGCAACAATAAAGGTAGGACAAATCTATAAAAACATTGTTACATAAGACACAAAAGAGATCATTTGTGTCTATACATGCTTTGAGAAACAATCTTCAAAACTGTCTAGAAGTGTAAAGTTTTTTTAAACATTTTGAATAATAAACTATGACTGTATAGAAACTCCCTATGGAAACTATACATAAGTACAAGCTATTGACTGAACTTTCATGTCAATGTCAAAAAGTTCTAAAATGAATGTGTGTGTGTGTGTGTGTGCGTGCGTGCGTGCGTGCGTGCGTGTGTGTGTGTGTGTGTGTGTGTGTGTGTGTGTGTGTGTGTGTGTGTGTGTGTTAGGGAAAGGGTTTTGCTAGGAAAGGTGTAGGGTTAGGGCCATGGTTATGTTTAGGGTTAATCAGTATTAGTATGAATTAATGTAAAGTAGTGCAGGAGAACAAAGCCCCCCGGTGTACCACCTCATGAATACATGCTAACCTTAAGCCTTTGCTCCCTAGCACCTACACCTATCTGAGCCTTACCTTAGACTTTATTTTTTAATCAGGAGGGTCTATGACCACAGGCTAAGAGCATAGTATATTATTTTGCTGTTTAAAGGATTGTTCCATTGTATCTTCCATTGTAAATAATAATTCCATAACCAGGAGCAAACTTCTGATATTACCTAACCCAGCCAAAAAATCGTTCATTTGCTTTTCAATGTTTAGTAAGGCTTTTGCTTTTTCTGCCTAATCTTTCACAAGCTCTCTGTCTGCAAAGCCTAAGTAACTGCTTCTAACATCCCACCTAACCTGGATCGAAGCACTAAAGGTGGAGGCGTGTCCATATTCATTAAGGATATCCACACTTCCAGGCTAGCTGCTCACCATAATGCACCTGAGATTATCCAAGTGCAACTAACTCTGGGCAAGACTGCAATCCAAATTGTAGCTTGCTACAGAGCCCCCACCATGCCTCAGGATTCCCACTCCTCATTTCTTGATACACTGGAAAATATTAGGGTACAACCTAACACCCTAATAATGGGTGATTTCAACTACCCCACCATTAACTGGGAAAACTACTCATGTACCAATTCTTGTGCTCAACGTTTTCTGGAATTCATAAATTTTAATGCCTTGGATCAACTTATCCACACCCCCACCAGGGGCAGCAATATCCTAGACCTGGTCATTACCAACATGGGCAACCGGTGTTCCACAACAGAGGTCAATTCCTCATTGGTCAGATCCGACCACAAGTAAATCACCCTAGAAATCCACATCCCAGCCCCACCCCCCCATTAAGAAAACCACCGTAAAAAAATTCTCCAAAGCCAACTTCACGCTTCTTAAGACAGAAGTGGCAAACTTCACAACACCCATGTTGATGGACAATAGAGGTACAACTGCTGAATCCTATACAATTGCACTTTATAAACACTTACATGAGTGCATGGATTGTGCAATCCCTAATAGAACTAAGGTGCTATCCTCCAAAAAAGGAAGCCAATCTGGTGGTCTCCTGCTATAAACAAACTCTACAACAGAAGAAAGAAACTGTTGCAAAAAAGAGTAAAATGCCATGATTGGAGGAACTCCATGGGCAGCCTCAGTAAAAAGCTGAAATCCCTCATAAAATCCTCCAAAGCTAGTTACGAAAAAAAAAATCGCCAGTGATTCTAAAGACAGCCACAAAGCATTCTATAGCTATGTCTAGAATCTCAATGGCAACACTCAGATCTGCTCTGAGTTACAGCACAATGAATAAATTTACAGAACCAACTGATATTGCCAACATCCTGGCAGATAGGTTCAGTGCTAACTTTACCCCTCTCTCATCCCCTAAAGGGCCCATCTCTATACCGGAAGAATGCAAGTTCCTGTAATCACGGCTGCACAGGTAAAAAATACACTCTCCAAAGCCAAGAACACAGCATCCATGAGACCTGACAACATCCCAGGCTGCATTCTATATGAACTACAGAACGAACTGGCACCCCACCTAAGTACCATGTTCAATCATAGCCTCACCTCAGGCTTTGTGCCAACTGAATAGCGCACAGCAATGGTTATCCCACTCCACAAAGGGGGAGCCACCATGGACCCCAGGAAGTACTGCTCCATTAGTTTGAAGACCCTGGTCTGCAAGGCTGTGGAATGTATCATCATGGAACTTATAAACAATGACATTGGTAATCTCCAGACTCTGGACCCTACCCAGTTTGGGTTTGTAAAAGGCAGATCATGTCTGCTAAACCTGATAGACTTCTTTGAAGTGGTCACCAAAGCCATAGATGAGGGTAAGGTGGTTCACACAGCCTATCTAGATCTCGCCAAGGCTTTCGAAACTATCCCCCACTCTGGAATTATAGATAAACTCACTAAACTAGGTATAAATCCCTATGTCACAAGATGGGTTGCCAAATGGCTAACTGACAGAACCCACACTGTGAAAGTAGCAGACTCTAAATCCAACTTCAGACCAGTGACAAGTGGAGTACCACAGGGTTCTGTCCTAGGTCCTCTCGTGTTTAGTATCTACTTCTCTGAAGTACAGGCTAACACAGAAGGTCTTTGGCTAACAAAGTTCGCAGATGACTGCAAACTAGGAGCCATAATCAAAACTCCTAATGATGCGGACATGCTACAAAAGGGCCTCACGGAGACAGATGCCTGGTGTCAAAGCCATGGCCTCAAGCTCAATGCCAAAAAGTGCATTGTCATCCCTTTTGGCAAAAACTCTGTACCCATGAACTACCACATAGGCGGTAGTCTACTTAACCCTGAAAGTGTGATAAGAGACCTTGGGACACAGGTAGACAGTAGTCTCTCCTTTGATAATCACATTGCCACAGTAGTCAGGAAATCCTTCTACGTGGCACACCTCATCACAAAAGGTTTCTCATCCATGAAAAAAGAGGTCATTGTTCCCCTCTATTCATCACTCATTAGACCCATTATAGAGCACAACGTCCCTTTTGGTATGTACCTCACAAGACATCTACAACAACTGGAAAGGCCATAGAAATACCTCACAAAGAGGATTACTGGCCTCAAACAGATGTCCTATGCAGACCATCTCAAAAAACTCCAGCTTTACTCTGTCTCATATCACCTACTCAGAGGTGATCTCTGCCTAACATACAAAGCTATGTCAAACCCACAGCTGGTGAACATGCTCCATGTAAAGAAATCCCAATCCCTCCAAGCTACATGCTCTAGGGACCTAAACCTTGTCACCACACTAAACAGAACATGCTGGAGGGATAGATTCCTGTCCCAGAAATGTTCCATACTCTGAAACAAACTACTTATCTATATCAAACAAAGCTCCTCATTAGCACTCTTCAAGAAAAATCTTGATGATTGGATGGGAGATAGGAAATTCACCCCGCAGATCACTTCTGTGGCTCTGCTTGACTGGGGCACAGAAAAATAATTTTCTTGGGTGGAAAAAGCCAGGGTACCATTTGGCTAGGTTTATATAGGCCCTAGGGCCAATGGCCTAGTACCTACCTATGAACTTATGAACCTAAATTTGCACTTACCTGGCTATTCTATCAATCTAGTCTGATGCTAAATGTTTATAAATGTCTTGAACTTTATACAAATGGCTTTGACAATCATTGGAGAATATTACAGCATCATTCAGGTAGGTTGCTGCATATGTCTTGTGGGTTTTAATGACTTTGACCATCATCCTCTGGAATTTTGCAAGATTTATAAAGAAAGCAGATGGCAACATTGTATAGTGGAAGCTCCCATCAGATGTATAAAATGCAATTTTGTTCCTTAGAAACCATGGTGGTGCAGCGGTAGTGTTGTAGCCTCACAGCAAGAGGTACTCCTGTTCGATTCTTGGCTGGAGTGCCTCCTGTGTGCAGTCTGCATGTCCTTCCTGCAGACAAGTGGCACTCAAAAGACATGTGTGAATGGGCGTACCTTCGTTGAAGGTTGGGCACTGGGCTGGCAACTCGAAACTGTAAAAATCTGCTGCCAATCATTAGCGGACCAGAGTTTAGCTGTGGCGACCCCTAACTGGGAAAAGACAAAAGAAGAAGTATGTGGGAATAATGAACGTTGCAAATAAGCTTTGATTAAGTCTAAAAATAATTGAAAATTAGTCTTGCTATATCTTTCATTCAGTTTGTCTAGCCTTGCCCAATGTATTACTCAGTTTGTTTACTCAAGTCAAGGGATAGATATGCTATTTAACTTCCTGTAATCATTGTAAAATCTTACACACTCATCAGATTTGGGTACCGGTACAACTGGACTCTTATAGTCATTCTAGGATTCCTCTATAATCTAAAGCATAAGCATATTTTCACTTTTTACGCAACTGCTTGGCCGTGGGATGCTAGCACTCAGTATTGCTTTAACTGTACATTGTCTCTAGGTAGAATTTCTGTGTCATGCTACAGTAAAGTGGTTTTACCAGGAAACTTTAAGAATATGTCCTTATTTTTCAGTACAGATTATTTTTCTTCCAGTTTGTGAGAGACTGACAGTGTATCCCTTATTTTGACTTTAGGACATGCAGTGGGAATATTACATTTGTCTGTAAATGTACCTAAATTGAAATTTTAGTAGTCAAGTTTCTCTCTATGGTTTCAAAATATTTATATAGTATATTTTTTTTTTCTTTCCTTTTTCCCAGCTACCTCTACATATAATTCACTTCATTTACTTTCTTAAACACCTCCAAAGGGCCCTGCCACTTTACAAAGCACATTTAATTCTCAGTGGTCACTAATACAAGTACCTCATATCATTCTTTACTCATTTAGATAAGCATTTCTATTCTATACTGCTTCCTATGTTTTGTGCATCTGCTGTATATGCTCTGTCATTACAGGCATCATGATTTTTAACCTGCTATGCAGATCCAAAATACAAGCCATTACACTTTTAAAGGAAATATTGTTTTCTTTCTAAGTTTGTTTTGCCATATCCAGCAAGCATTGGGATAATAGCCCTACAGTTGTCAAATGGTTTGAATCCAGTAAAGGCTTGAGTACTTCTCTTACAGAAAAGATTCATATGGCAATATATGGTCCTAGTTTTTCCTATTTATGTCTACAGCCTTTGCCAACATAGATTTTAAAATACTGCAAAAGAGTCTTATCTGTTTGATAGTGGTATACTGATAGCCAAGGGTGTTGCACTTTAAAACATTGGTACAATTCATGCATTATTATAAACATGAATGGGGTGAATGGGGTGCTTTGGTTAGGAAGAATCTTTTAAGGAGTTGCTACTCTAGAAAAGAGTACTACTGGTACTTTCAAGGTGTTCCTGTTCTCTAAACGAGGACTACTAAAACTTTCACTTTAGATTTTGCATTAACAGGTAGCAACTCACTGCCTCATGAATCATATCACATAACTAGCAATTACCATGATATACTGATTTTCATTATTTAATTCTATAAATAGGCTCACTGTGCAATTCCCTGCTTAGTCAGAAAGGCGCAATGAACAGAGGTGTTAGGGGACTGTTAAATTTTAGGCTTCTGCTGGCATTTGGGGATCAGAGCAGATAACGCAAAAGTTTTTTGTCCTTCACAATACCAGGTCAATTACATCTAACCAAAACTATAAATTTTAATTAATCCATTCCTACATGACCAAACAATATGTGACTGTATATTAACTTCATTATGAAGTATTCATATTATTCTTATGGGAAAGAGTAGTGGAAGCTAGGTTAAGAAGGGAGGTGATGATTAGTTATCAGCAGTACGGTTTTATGCCAGGAAAGAGCACTATAGATGTGATGTTTGCTCTGAGAGCATACCTCTCAACCTGGAAACATCAAAAATCTGGACAATGGGCATGAAAAATAGGTACAAATCTGTACGCTGATTAACTTATAATTTGCATACATAATTATGCAACCCCGCCCACTCCAGTGGAATTGTGGGATACCAACGTTCAAACACAAACCAAAGAACAGACAGCCAAAATATGGCACCAGAGTCCTCTTGCAGCCATTCCAATGTCCCATTACCTGGCTATTTTGCCCCATTTACCATAAACACTAATGTGTGCATACTGCTTTCCTTCTACAATGATTATTTGGATTTTATTTTTACATTTTGCAGCACATCAATGCACAAACACTAACAGACATCTGATAAACAAAGCAATACTGTCTCACAATGAAAATAGACTTGGCATTAAAATTTCTCTGCCCTTGAAACACACATTCATTGAAACAGCATTGAAACCTACACCACATCCAAAGAAAATGCATCTGGCCAATGGTGGATAAAGGTTACCTTTGGGCTGTTTTCAAATCATTGGCCCCTTGCACACAAAACAAGAAACATACACGTGTTCTTTTCTTTGATACACCTTCCTGACTTTATTAAGTTATATTCCTTGTATAATATGGCATACTTGTTAGACAGAGCACATTTTGTTTATTAAGTTATAGTCCTTGTAAAATATAGCATACTTGTTAGACAGAGCACATTTTAAATTTATTGTTTGAACATTTTTCCAGTAGGCTGTACTGTAGGCAATGAAAGAAAATGCATGACTCAATAATTACAAAACTGCCCAATTCAGAACATTTCCATCATAAAAGTCTACTTTGACACCCAAACTATAAACAGAATGACAGTAGTGTAAGTCACAGGCATCTTGCATAGCTTCTCACACTTATTTTCAATTTCAGATTTTTTTTGGGGGGGGGCAAAAGGTCAAAAACCAGTGACACATTTTAAACATTGCTTGTATAATTTTGGAGAGTTGTTAGAATAAAATGTTGTTTTACCACCATGCAAGTTACTGGTAAGTCTTGGACCCAGAACACTATACACTACAGTCAGTGCAACATACCACTATGTTATGTTTTACCACCATGCAAGTTACTGGCAAGTCTTGAACCCAGAACACTATACACTACGGTCAGTGCAACATACCACTATGCTAAATCAGCAGTTTAAAGCAACAGGAACTGGCCAGCTATTCCACTATAACAGAGCACAGTACCTAGAAGAGGTATATTTGTTGTTCCCAAGCCACTGAGGGAAGCTGTAGGGCAGTGTTTGTGTGTAGGAGCATGTATGTCCAGTGGAGGGGGTAGATTGTCCCCAAAATGATGCAGTTGCTGACTTCAACCACTAAGAGGTGATGTTAAGGCCATAATAATTTCAATTCATTCACCGCTGCCACTCAGAATGAAGTGAGCTGTTGACTGGAGAGGCAGGGATTACTTAGTTCTGTTGAGGGACAGAGACTGGTCACAATTAGCCATCTTCTGTGTTGGTGAGCCACACTTTCCAACATGGGTCAAGAATTCTTCTCTCTAGATAGAGTAATAGAGGAGTTATGAGCAGGTCTCATAACTATCTGAATGATGACCCATGCATCTGGCTCTCACCCCAGTGGATATACCAGACCCCTAGCATAAGGGATTATGTGTGGGATCAGACAGAACAGAACATAAAAAATAACCAAAAGTAGGACAGACATGATAACAGAAGCAGCTATGTTGATTTACTTTGTTTTTTGTAATACAAGCACTTAATGCACATTATTATTAATGCAATGTCCATGGCAAAGAAAAACATTGTGCTCTATCAACTTAACATCCAAGGTCCCAAATTACAGCTGCAAGCAAACTTTATCATGTGCCTTAGTGCAAAGGAGCAATGGTTCTCAGTGTCACATTCCCGTTAACACACAACTGGTTACACTATATTATCACAATTATATAATTACTGTATTCACAGTTCTTATTAATAAAGGCAGATTAATCACATCAGAAATAAAGAGCAAATTGTCAAGAAATGTCAGAAATGGATGTTGTAAGAACAATATTATCGCACACTCTGCCTGACATCTTTATACCTCTACTGAGAGTGGGCATTTCAGAACATTGGTTTTAACAAGCCAGTCTTTTCAGTCAAGAATATAGCATCTTGCTACACTTTGGAAAGCATATTATACAAATGAAATGTCTGTTTCACAGGCACTTTTCTCCATTATGGCATCATGGCACATGTGTGCACTATATAAATGTGCTGCTTAATCCTTAAGCACAATATTCTAATTCTCGTTTCTTCGTGTTATTCATTTCCTTTTCATGACTAAATGTGGCCATTTTGGAATCATAATCCTAGCCTGACAAAGGACGCTGTAGTGTGATTAAGCTTACGAGGACCTAGACCTGTTAAATGTCTGGAAGCGTGTTTCTCCATCAGCATACATTACTTTTTATGGGACTTAGCTTCTCTGTAATCAAACCAATGTTTTGAAGTGCACTTTTCTTACAACAGGCAGACTTCCACGTTTTATTAAAATGTTAAACTGAAACAAAGTGTTCATTTTAGTACTTAATTTAATTTTACAAAAAGTAATGAAACAGTATTTTTATAATAATAACAACACCAAAAGGTATTACATTTATAGAGCTATTAAGTTCCTAGAAATATCACTGAAATCAAACAATGTAAAAACTACTCCTGCCAATGAATAAAAAATAAGTATTTAAAGACCCTTTAAAACAAGCAGGTTCTGTTATCTTATTCAGAACATTATATCAGCTGTACTTACTAGATCTAGCTTATTTTAAGCAGACAATTGACATCTATTTAGTTTAGTCTGAAGATGCCTGATAGATTTATCTGCATCAACCAAAAAAATCTACATCAACCAAAAGTGAAACATATTATGCACAGCCTCACTTTCAATGAAAAAAAACAAACAGTCTTAAAAACATATACCTCAAGCAAATTTTTTTCTTCCCCCAATTAGAGCAACAACTAATTAATTTTATGATGCATAATTTAGGCATTTCAGGCTCACAGGAAAACTGGAGCCTAACCAGCAATCAGTTGGTGTAAAGCAGAGAAACTAATCTTAAGATGACACTGTCTTGCATGATAGAGTAGACACACAAATACACACACTGACCTTCTCCATTGCAGACAAAGCTGACTGCTATGTATGCTGAATAATATTTTTATTATTTTGTGTCTAATCTAACTAAAGTCCTACTTTTGTTACCCAGGAGGATAACACCAAAATGTTACATGGTGGCATGCACATGGACTTTTTTTTTCATTTACAATTTCCCTCAATATCTAAACACACATCCAAGGTAGTGTGCTTTTAAAAAACTGGCCTGCTACAATGTTCCACTAAGTGAGTGTCACTCTTTACTTACAGTAAAGTTTCTCATGTACTTACATTATTTATTTTTACTCCATGAAAGACACACATGTATGCAAACACACACGCATACAGATATATGCACATGCACCTGCACTCGCACATATACACACACATGCTCAATGTACGTACGTACACACACACACACACACACACACACACACACACACACACACACACACACACACACACATACACAGTATTACACACACACACACACACCTTACCTAAGGCAAAGTCCTGACCCGAACTTGGATTTAAACTTGACTTCCAAATGGCAAAGCAAGCAGCATTCGTCCCTACTTCCGAAACGGCAAGTGCAAAGCTGTCCGCAAAGCAGTTTCTGTCTGAGCCAGTGAGCCAGCATTCTTAATCTCAAATCCCTTGTAAATGACTGCGAAACGGCAACAAAAAGTGTAATTAAAGCCAAACGGCAAAGCAGTTCCCTTTTAAAATGTCCAAATTTGGAAACAGCAACATTCTTCCTTCAAATTCACTTCCCACCTGCTCCCAGCCAGCTGGAGATGATGACGTGAGCTCCTTCAGGCTTGAGCTCAATTCCAACTGGCTGGTAGTGCTGAGGGAGCTGACGTCATCGCGCACGTGATGACATCAGCTCCGACAGCGCGAAAATTAAAAAATAAAAACAAAACAAAAGCAAAGAAATTGGAAATGAAGGGGTGCCACTCGGGAATCATGGCACCCCTACATTTTGACCCGAAAACTCGTTAAAAACTGAGTAAATCGGGACGGTTGGGAGGTCTGTCTGAGAGTATTGATGGAGAAGTACAGAGAAGGTCAGAAGGAGTTGCATTGTGTCTTTGTGGACTTAGAGAAAGCATATGACAGGGTGCCTAGAGAGGAGTTGTGGTATTGTATGAGGAAGTTGGGAGTGTCAGAGAAGTATGTAAAAGTGGTACAGGATATGTACGAGGGTAGTGAGACAGCGGTGAGATCTGTGGTGGGAGTGACAGATGCATTTAAGGTGGAGGTGGGATTACGTCAAGGATAAGCTCTGAGCCCTTTCTTATTTGCAATTTTGATGGACAGATTGACACACAAGATCAGACAGGAGTCCCCATGGACTATGATGTTTGCAGATGACATTGTGATCTGTAGTGAGAGTAGGGAACAGGTGGAGGAGACCCTGGAGAGATGGAGATATGCTCTAGAGAGAAGAGGAATGAAGGTCAGCAGGATTAAGACAGAATATATGTGTGTGAATGAGAGGGAGGATAGAGGAATTGTGAGGATGCAGGGAGTAGAGGTGGCAAAGGTGGATGAGTTTAAATACTTGGGATCAACAGTTCAGAGTAATGGGGAGTGTGGAAGAGAGGTGAAGAAAAGAGTACAGGTAGGATGGAGTGGGTGGAGAAAAGTGTCAGGATTGATTTGTGACAGACGAGTACCAGTAAGAGTGAAAGGGAAGTCTACAAGAAGCTAATGACACCAGCTAAATTATACGGGTTGGAGACAGTGGCATTGACAAAAAGGCGGGAGTCAGAACTGGACGTGGCAGAGTTAAAGATGTTAAGAATTGCAATGGGTGTGATGAGGGTAGACAGGATTAGGAATAAGTATATTAGAGGGTCAGCCCAAGTTGAAAAGTTTGGAGACAAAGCCAGAGAGGGAAGATTACGTTGGTATGGACATGTGCTGAGGAGGGATGCAGAATATATTGCGAAAAAGATGTTAAGGATGAAACTGCCAGGTAACAGGAAAAGAGGAAGGCCTAAGATAAGGTTTATGGATGTGGTGAGAGAGGACATGCAGGTGGTTGGTGTGACAGAGAAAGATGCAGAGGACAGGAAGAAATGGAAACAGATGATCCGCTGTGGCGACCCCTAATGGGAACAGCCAAAAGAAAAAGAAGATAAATGTTCTAAAAGGTTTTCGAGTAAAAAGCTGGCCAAATGTCTACTCCCTCTATTTTATTATTCTATGAAGCAGGTCATTTCTTATCTTGAAGTAGGGATGTGTAGTGGGCCTGTTTTGGACTTTTGGTTGCAATCTGTGCTGTCAATGTTCCCTCTATCCCTACTTATATCACCATCTTCCAGCCAAGCTTTCTTGAAACTGACATATTTTTTATGAAAACCAGCCAAATCAATTCAATATTCCCCATGGTATCCTGACATGAAAGGGAATGATGCCCTGGCATTTTGTTCTACAAATACTGGTGCTGTCCTTTTCACTTCATCTATTTTTCCCCTATGAAGGACAATACATGAAAATAATTCTCTTCTATCATAAGTACTGGCTGTTTCACCTTTTCTTCCACAAGGCTGGTTTTACCTGATTAGTCCTTATGAACTTGCTAACATTTCTGGCTGGCTCTTTGTTTTATATAGCATGGAGAAACTTAAGATTGTGTTAAGATTTTAGTTGTTGCTTCTTTTTCAACATGACACCCATATGTCATTTCCTCAGCTTCTGTTCCTTTTTTCTTTAGTGTTTTATTAATTAGGAGCTTCTCTAGTCAGTTTGAACTCACTTTTTTATTTAACTACTGAAGTCTTTTGCAAGCATTCACACTCCTAGCTACCATCTATACTGACTTCTTTCAGTATTTCAGTAGGAGTTTTATATAACACCCAGTAGTTGATTTATTAACCACGTGAATAAGAGTTGAAGCTTGAGTTCCTTTATATCTTCTAGTCCTACATATTTCTCTTTTCTGAGTGTATGCACTTCTGTCATTATATCTGCCTAACCTTTTCCACCACAGCTTACGTTATTCTTTAAAAATGGGAAAAATCTTGGCCAGTGATTACATCACAAAGCAATTTGAGTGCCAGTGCTATACAAGATATAAAACTTTAGCCCACTGAGTTTGCATTTCTGCTTGTGCCACAAGGTATTGCATCTTATGTCGGCATTATACTTCACTTCAGTCTTCCTCGTACTAATTGTCTTATGTTTGCAAACATATTGCAATTTCACTTGTGTAATCAAGTTTCCTGACCCCATTAATTCCAGCAATTTGTTTTTACTTCTACAAGTGTGCATTTCAGAATTCCTATGCTATCACAATAACAGAAAGCAGATTCTATGGTTCTAAAAGTTTGCCATTCAACATTATCACATTTCATTGCTATACTCACAAGCAAACCATGTTTAGCAAACTGTTGCCTAATGCTGACAGATTTTACAAATATTATTTTATTGATTCGCTATACAACACATGTTTCTAAGTTACATGTGTAGTAACACAATTAAGTGAAGGCTTGTTACTAGTTCTTTGTACATGCAAGTCTGTCTCAGATTCTATAAGTTCACTTAGTAACCAATGTTCAGCTATAACAAACTGCTGTTCAGAAGGCTGAACATTATGGAAGTCTACCCACTTTTTATAGTTACCAGGGAGTGATCATTTAAATTCATCTACAACCAACATTTCTAAATTTGTCTTTATATTATTTATGTGAGGTTCTAGCTACAGTTTCAAAATATAAAGCAAATCTGCCATATGAGCTCTTCTATAACTGTACTTCAGATGAACCCCCCCACCAAGTCCTTGCAAAAATCTCTTGCTTAAATTACTGGTAATCATGCATACCAGGGTCTTTCAAATCTATGTAGAATCCAGCTAGCTTTACGGCTGGTGCTAGGCAACCAAGCTGCTGTGAACAATTGTAGGAAAAAAAGCCAGCACCTCGAGTGGTTCTGATATAATAATTTATTCTTCAAAAACTAGACCGGTTTCAGCTATTCAAGCTTTCATCAGTAGTTGAAAAACACATGAAAAAACTGCTCCTTATATATTCATAAGAAGGTAATGACATCACTTCCTGTGATTAAAGAAAAAAAAACAATTATTGTCTTACAATAAAGTTAATAAATTAAAACAAACCAAACACAGCTTCAGGGATAAAGCCAATAGATATCCAATAAACCAAGTGGTAGAAATACGCTGAGATATAAAACCTTCTTTTATTAACGCATACAATTCCAACAAGTAGACACGTTTTCGTTGCTAAATGCAACTTCTTCAGATAATGCAAGCAACTGAATGCTTAGTTTAAATACATAAATAATTGACCACATGTTGTTCCAATTATCTGATTAAGGAACCAAACCTTAAAACTTTAAAAATACAGTATACTGAATAATGTGACATTTTGCTCTTGTTAAATAAAAAAAATTTTTGTCTACAAATATTGACCAATATAATTGTAAACATTTACTAAGCCACAATTAATACCTACAGTACATAAAATCAAGTTTCTTCACAATAATCTTAAAAACAAGTTAAAAACATCTTACAAAGTGTTAGAATGTTATGTGTCTATGCTATACTGGCCTTGAGTTTTAATATAGGCTTAATAGAGATATAGTCATTTAAGCCTGGTTTCTTGTTCGAATCCAGGGAGATCTGCCAATGAGTCTCTCTTTGTTCCAACCTGGCCTGCCATGGTCCCCCCCTAGGGTCCTTGTATATACTTTCCAAGACGAAAAATTTATATCTGGCTGTGGGACATGTCAATGTATGTTTATACAAAGCATTATTGATATTGGTTTTTTGTACATCATACATATGTTCGTAAATCCTGCGTTTGAGAGTGCGCTCTGTTTTGCCCACATAATATGCCGGACATTGTGTGCATATAGCCAGATATACCACCTTTTGACTATTGCAGTTGTAATATTCCCTTGCTTTGATAACTCTATTCAAGGCTGTAATGGTGACTTGTTCGTCCTGTATAATATAAGAACATTGTGGACAAGTACCACATTTGTACGTACCCTTACGTGTACGTGCAGTTTTATTCTGGGTAGGAGCATGCTCTAATAAGCTTTTAATGTTTCTACCTTTACTAAAAACAGTCGTTATTTCTTTGCCTTGCAAATTGGGCAAATCAGTGAATGCCATAAATGCTTCCCACTCCTGTGAAATAATATCCCTAATATCACTTGAGTTGGTACTATATTGTGTGATGAAGGCATGATGAAAATCCATATTATTTTCATGTATGTCCTGACTCAGTGGGGTAATCCCAGTCCCTAAGACAGGGGTGTACTTCTCTTTTCTACCAATAATAGCTTGTTCTTGAATTTGGTTAATAAGCCCTACAGGGTAACCCCTGTCCTCGAACATGGATCTCAATTTATGACATTCCGTTAAAAAATCTTCGTCCTCTGAGGTCATACGCGAAATTCTGACATACTGTCCCTTGACAATACCTCTTTTCTGATGCAACGGGTGTAAACTTTTAAAGTGAATATAGCTGTTAGAGTAAGTGGGTTTTCTATATACATTGGATTTAAAACCCCCTTGTATGTTCATACTAAGCAAGACATCCAGGTATTCTACCCTATCTTCATATATTTGATGTGTAAAAGTAAGAAAATCCATTGTAGAGGCTAGGTAATCCATGAATTCCTGAATGTCCGTATAGGACCCTGTCCAAAAAATACAGATATCATCCAGAAACCTATAGTAAGCTACCCAATGTTGTTTGAAAGTACTGTTAAGTACAAATTTATTTTCCCAAATGGAGAGAATAATATCAGCGTATGTCGGGGCACAATTTGCCCCCATAGCCACGCCTGAGATTTGCTTATAATATTCTCCCCCAAAATGGAAGAAGTTATGATGTAATACAAGTTTCATTAAATTCATAATCAAAAAATTGTCCCGAAATTCTGCCTTCGGACAAGATGTAATAGCCTCATCCAACCATTGCAGACCTGTTTCATGTGGAATCACAGAAAACAGGTCCACAACGTCAATGGTAAGAAATTTGAGGTTCGGTACCTTAAGGTCTGGGGTTATCTGTTTCAAAAATTCCCAGGAGTCTTTAAGAAGGTGAGTAGATCTAGGCCATAGTTTCTTAAACTTATAGTCCAGAAATTTTGAGATAGTAGAAATCTTGGAACCGTTAGCCGCTACTATGGGTCGCAAGGGGGGGTCATGTGGGTTCTTATGGACCTTAGGTACCCCAAACATAGAAGGTATCTTAGGTTCTGCATTGCATAGGAAGGTATAAATACCCTGATCAATCACTCCTGTGTCCAACAACTGTTTAATAGCTAGATCTATTTTTTTATAAGCTATATTAATCTCGTTTAACGATACCGTAGTATATCTAGAGGGATTGTTAAGTATGTTAAACATTTTACCTTCATATAGAACCTGGTCCATAACTACCAACCCCCCCTCCCTTGTCCGGTTCCATGATTCTGACAGTAGAATCCTGTCTCAAGGAATCCAAAAGCTGTCTCTCAGGTAGTGTTAAATTGGTCACATATTTTTTCTGTGTACCATAGTTCCTAATCCTTTGTTCCATTTTCATTTCCAAATTCTTAAGTTGTGGGTGGAGTGGCGGGTTAAAGGTACTAGATCTGTGCGGGATGTCATCCCTGGTGAAATCTGTCTGCCCCATAAGGTTCTCCAGGTTGAGCTTCCTAATGAAAAGTTTCAGATCTATTATCACCTGGGTTACATCACTATACCTATTAGGGACATATTTCAGTCCCTTGGTAAATAGTTGAAAAAAAGTGTCTGTGATCTCTAGGTGACTGTAGTTGTAAATTGAAAAGCCACCTGATTTACATATAATAGAAGAAAGTTCAGTCTCATGGGAAACACTACAATCCAACTCATTAGAACTTATGGCAACCTGCGTTGTATCCCTTAATGTCTGTTCATATAATTCCTCATATTCCCCCTGTGTGGGGGACTTGGGGGCAAAAAAGACTGAGGTATATTCCTTGTGTAATCAACTTTCCTGACCCCATTATTTCCAGCAATTTGTTTTTACTTCTACAAGTGTGCATTTCAGAATTCCTATGCTATTACAATAACAGAATGCAGATTCTATGGTTCTAAAAGTTTGCCATTCAACATTATCACATTTCATTGCTATACTCACAAGCAAACCATGTTTAGCAAACTGTTGCCTAATGCTGACAGATTTTACAAATATTATTTTATTGATTCACTATACAACACATGTTTCTAAGTTACATGTGTAGTAACACAATTAAGTGAAGGCTTGTTACTAGTTCTTTGTACATGCAAGTCTGTCTCAGATTCTATAAGTTCACTTAGTAACCAATGTTCAGCTATAACAAACTGCTGTTCAGAAGGCTGAACATTATGGTAGTCTACCCACTTTTTATAGTTACCAGGGAGTGATCATTTAAATTCATCTACAACCAACATTTCTAAATTTGTCTTTATATTATTTATGTGAGGTTCTAGCTACAGTTTCAAAATATAAAGCAAATCTGCCATATGAGCTCTTCTATAACTGTACTTCAGATGAACCCCCCCACCAAGTCCTTGCAAAAATCTCTTGCTTAAATTACTGGTAATCATGCATACCAGGGTCTTTCAAATCTATGTAGAATCCAGCTAGCTTTACGGCTGGTGCTCGGCAACCAAGCTGCTGTGAACAATTGTAGGAAAAAAAGCCAGCACCTCGAGTGGTTCTGATATAATAATTTATTCTTCAAAAACTAGACCGGTTTCAGCTATTCAAGCTTTCATCAGTAGTTGAAAAACACATGAAAAAACTGCTCCTTATATATTCATAAGAAGGTAATGACATCACTTCCTGTGATTAAAGAAAAAAAACAATTATTGTCTTACAATAAAGTTAATAAATTAAAATTAAATGAAAATTGTGTATAAGTGAAATACAATAAGTATACATAAATTGTTAATAGTCCATCCAAAATTGTGCCATACTAGTAATAATGTCAGATTATAAAGAAATAAATAGAGACTTTACCTGATGGAATAGATGAATATAGTGTGATGATAAAGAGGGAAAACACATTAACATATAATTGGTTCTTTTGGACATCCTTAATTAGGGTTCCAGTATACACAAAAATCCTGTACCATGAAGGAAAACTGAAAATAATAAATGTGTATAGAGAAGATGAAAATTTATAATTTGTCATTGAGCCCTGGTGGGAAAAGCCCACCCAATTTAATTATCCATCTTTTCTCTTTATTATTAAGGATTTCATGCCATCCTGTTTTGAATGCCCTGTTTCCCATGATATGATCAATGATGCAAA